>NC_044348.1:28389778-28592278 GCF_007364275.1 Archocentrus centrarchus
ATTACAGTGTTTGATGTATTTGAATGAAAATGACTTAATATTTAGTCTTGACCCTGGGATCTCGCCCAAGAGAAAGTTTGAATTTATTTGCTTGTGTGATTATTGATTTAAATGTATCTACTTAGGTTTTTAGAGTTTTAATCTGTAGTTTAAGTCCATATTTTATGGGTTTTATCATCCCCCTCTTAAACTTACAGAGCTGAAGGGAATAGATTTCTCACATGATTAAGATAAATGCTGAATGATGTGGCTGTCTTTATTTAACAAAAAAAGGCAAAAATGATTTGGAGATTTCAAATGGTACATACCTTCATCCTCTTAAAATAATGCCCTCAGTCATTTTTTTTCTGGGTTTTTCAGAAAAGACAAAAAAAAAAAAAAACTGTACCAAACATTGAGAATATGATGATTTAGGCAAAAATAAAACTTTTGTTGAAAAGTTTCTTAAGGCCATTATTTTAAGAGGGCAATGATATTCAAACACAGTGACTGACATAATATTTATTGTAGTCTAATGCTTTTTAGTACAACTCATCATCCTGATCATATTGTGCATGCAAGGATCTCGTGTGCAATCCCTGTACACAAAGTGTTAAAAGTAGACACATGCTGTCTGTAATATGAGTTATATGGGCCCTTTATAACATGTTGTAGCCCTTGTTGATTCTGACCCTGGGTGTAGCAGTAAGTCCATATTCAGTTGAGTGTGTCAACTACACACAGGCATGCCATATCGTTTCAAAGCCCAACCAAAAGACATTTTAAGGTGCTCACATAATTCATTCAACACTCATATAAATCACTTAGGTGGTGTGCTTTATTGCAGGCATTGGACAGGGCCTCTTTTGTCAGCTAATGTTCTTTTGATAGTTTTGCCAATCGCAGCTAATAATGCATCTGATAAGATAAGCTCTAGTGGGCCTCTCTCTCTTAGTGCAACAGATTTTGCGGGAACCCTCCTAGTCATGTCAATACTTCTTTGTAAGGAGTGTGTTCAAGTCAACACACCTGAGCACTTCAGAGACCAACAAACTCATCTGTGGGTCAAAATGTTCACCTCACTCAGTGTGTATATTTGCGTGAGGGTGGGAGCAACACAGAACAACAGACCAGGCTTTGTGCCTGCTATACTAGCTGCACTAATAACAGCCTTCTCAACAAGCTTGCTTGACAGCTGGGTGGGACTTTGAAGAATTCATAATGAAGCGATGCCTCAGATTAGCACAGAAGCGGCTGCCTTTGAAGAAACAGCTCAGGTTATGAGGTCCTAATTAGGAGTGGCCTATTTTAGTTTGAACACATGCTAAGGAAAGAGTGTTTTGTGTGTAGGCCTGTGTGCGTGCTTATCATTTGTGTAGACAAGGATGCTGTTTGAATTAATGTCTGTGTGATAGCGTGAGTATGTGCAATTCAGTATGCATGAGAGTATGTCCATGTGTGACGCCTGTTATAGTTTTCTTTGTACATGTGTATATGTGTGAATGGAGAAAGTTGTTAATTTGATTTTTTTATTGAGCTGTGGGCTTAGACTGCTTAGCAACCTCTTGTACAACTATAGTCAACTCAGCGTTATGGTGTGTGTGTGTGTGTGTGTGTGTGTGTGTGTGTGTGTGTGTGTGTGTGTGTGTGTGTGTGTGTGTGTGTGTGTGTGTGTGTGTGTGTGTGTACATATACATGCTCAAACACGCACATATTTCTCTACTATGTGCCTCCTCTTAGCACTTCTTCAGTCAGCAGTGCTGCAAAACAATTACAAAATGTTCCGGCCTGTTACCATTCCTCAGTGGCTATCTGATGAAGGATAGCTAGGGATAATCTACACTGTCCTTATCAGTGGCAGGGATCCCATTTCCATATTCAGTCCCTGCTGGCTGATAAGAGCAGCCCCTGATAAATGTGTAGTGATGGAGTGATACCTGTGGTCTGAGGTTGATGAGATCCTTATGAATGGCTGAAGGAGAGAGGTGATGAAGAGGGACCAGGGGTGGAAGCTGGACAGTAGCTTTCAGCAGAGCTGATAAAGGAAAGAGGGAGAGGCCTGTGATTAATGTGCCTAAGTGTCCAAGGGTCACAGGCAGGCCCTCACCAGTGACTGCTCTTAAGAGAGGTCACCTCCACAACCATCCGTCACATACGCACACACAGACACACAATTACACACTTCCTATCACTGTTTGCCTTTGTATGCTCACATGTTTGTGAAAAAAAACTTGAAGAATATATAGTTATTTACTATACAGATACAGATGCATAAATACATATCTACATGTGTGCTTAAGCATCTCCTCATATAAAATGCATGGCATAATTCCCAGCGGTTTTTTGTTACAGTTAATAGTTGCACTTGAATGCAGTGCACAAGTGTGCCTTTTCAGAATTTGTGCTGCTGAACACTGAACACTGGGTAGGTGGTACATGGGATCACTGACCATTTGAAAACACATGACCTCCATTTATCAGCACCGCAGTCCTTAGGCCAGACAGTCAGACATAAATGCATTATTTGTTGGGCTGTTTCACTGTATCCAGTAGTAACTTTATCAATGTGCTGGGATACTGCAAATTATCATTGTAAGCAATGTAACACAAAACACACAAAAATCATAGGATATCTTTATTTATGTGTTTCAAGTGCACTCATGTCAACATATGCTTTGCTTAGAATTAGCTGGTTTTTCAGGTTAGGGAAGGAGATTCTTTATTTTGCACTGCACACATTAATAAGCATAAACAGGTGTTAATCACTTAGTGGGGTTAGGTTAATTGGTGGTTCTAAATTGCCCATAGATGTGAATGTGAGTGTGAATGCTTGTCTCTCTCTCTCTGCGTTAGCCCTGTGACAGGCTGCTGACCTGTCCAGGGTGTACCCTGTCTCTCGCCCTATGACAGCTGGGATAGACTCCAGCCCCACCACCGCCACCCACCTCCTCGACCCTGAAAAGGATAAGCGGAAGAAGATGGATGGATGGATGGAATAGTTCATCCTTTTAATAATAAAAAATATTACTTTTTTAACATGAGCATTAGTTTGCAAAAGATTTTTGTAGGTTAAGTGTGTATAAATACTTTTAAATATTATAAATACCTTGTCAACACTGAACCCACATGGCATCTTCCAAGGGGACTAAGTACTTCATAAAAATAGCTTTAGGAAACAGAAATGATGTTTTTTTACAGTAACTTTTTAGCATTTGCGGATGCTGTTTGTTGTGTCCACGGGGACTGTTACAGAGGAGCCCCTGTCCCTGGAGAAGACCTTCACCACGGGAACCCCTTAAAAGCACATATTAAAAATACACTGCCTGTCTCCCTCCCATCTCCACACATCCCCAGGCCCCAACACACACTGTAAACAGCTGGCTTCACTGATATTTTATTAATGATGTTCTTTAATTAGTTTAATTACATAGGATCACGTCTTTGTGCATAATTCCACCCCATTTAATTAAAAAAAAAAAAAATTTTTTTAATCCCAAATGCCATTTATGTATACATAGAAATCTCTGCCCTCTGGCTGAGAGGAGTATAATTGTGTGGGTTTCTTTTGAGAAGTCCGTATGTTATGAGGTGCTGTAAGTGTGAGTCAGAATCACCGGGCAGGTTTCCTTCACATGCTTTTTGTTGTCATTCAGGCTTTGTTTGCTGATGAAAGCAGGGTGGTGCTGTGAGCCAAGCAAGAGCTTACTCGCACAGTGTATCATGTTTGACTTGATTATCCCATTCTTGCTAAGACTAAAAAAAAATGTATCCTTTCTTAAGCTTGATGGCTTGTCCATTCTTGAGTTGTGCATGCCCCTGAGAAAATTAAATTTAATTGATACCTGTTATTTCATGACTCAGTGGTGTATTCAATAATCCATCACTGAAGACTGTGAAGTAAGAGAATTTGGACAGCAGTTTGTTAAATACTCAAAGAGCTCTGGGCATAGGAGTGCCATGTTTCACTGTGACCCACATGCCAAGATGGCAGATCCACCTGGGACATTCCACTGTATTTGCACTGTAACCTAGTAAGAGCAGATCGGTGCTTAAACACAGGGTTTTATTTAGACAGCACAATAGTTAGTCAGCAACAACATTATCTGACCTCATACATCTTATCATGCAAGATTTCTGTCAACAGCGTTACTGGAAGCGGACGGCACTAATGCTCACACACATTAGCATCCCTCAACAGTTTCCAAGATGGCTGTCTGGATAGCTATAGGGGGGAAGTGCAGCATGTCAGACACTGATGTTCCACCATGATGACAACGAGAGTAAATGAGGTTTCAGAGACCTCATCTAAGACAAAATCAATATGCTGCCTCCTCAACTCAGGAGAGAAGCTTTCTGCATTATCTGCTTTAAGTAACACGTGGGGAGAGAGAATGAACGGGTGAAGATGCTCCTATTTGAGGGGGCTGGGAGACGCCTGTCTCCACTTCCCATCAACATTGGGTCTTCATCTCTTGTACCATCCCATTGACAGGCACAGAGAAATTATAGCTATATTTCTGTCCAGCCCACCTGGTCTGTAGTATCACTCCACAGCCCAGACTGCTTTAGAAGTCAATTACCAGGCTAAATGACTTGAGGAATATCTCTCAAGAATGATGTTTCACACATTTTATCGATGGCAATAGCATTACAGCTGATTAGCAGAACCAAATGTGCTCTTTTTGTAATGCAACACATGGAAGGGTAACTGGATCGCTGCGTTGGCTCCAGGAGTCCCAGGACAAGCCCCACTGGCAGCTAGACTGGAAACATCCCAGAAAGCTTCAGCCCTAAGAGGGGCTAATGTTTCAGCTGGGTTAAAGCAACTTGGAATGACAATGTCAATTCACTAAATAGTTGACTTAGGAGTCAACGGCTTTTCACACACCACAGAGATAAGCTTCTAAATCTAGTATAAGCAAAAGCAATAAATGACTGAAAGTGACATTAATCAGTTAGTGGAAAAATGTAAAACTATGTGCAAAATTACAGCCTCCTTGCTGAAAAACGTGTGACAATGCCATTACCACACTACTCACATCCTATCCCATCCTACTCCTAATGCAGACTTTGTGGGTCTCTATATTGAGGCTATTGTCTCTTGCCAGCCAATAATAGTGCAGCCGCTGCATTAAGTGCAAAAATCCACTTTGTACATAATGGTGAGATGAAGGTGGCATCTGACAAAATGCTATTATGTGATATGGGGTGAGACAGCTCCATATATGTGATATGGGGTGAGACAGCTCCATTTAAAGAAAGAAATACAACTTGTAGTACCTTTAAAGTTGATTGATATTTTACATTTTCATAGCTATTTTTTAAACAGCTTTTGAAGCACATTGGGAAATCAGATTTGTGTGTTGGAGGCTGAGTGAAGCTCACTGCTTCAGTGTGTGTGTGTGTGTGTGGGGGGGGGGGGGGGGGGGGGGGGGGCTGGATTATGTGCACCCATAGTTGTGTATTTCGTTTCCTGTTCAAGCTAACTTTTCAGCCAATCAAATCTGATGTATGCATCACTATCAGGCTACATGCTCTGTGTTTTTTATAGGATTGCAAGCAAGTGTGTCGCCATAGCCTCTGTTTTGGTTAAATTCCCATGATTTTTCTCTCTGCATAGCTAAGCTAATGGACATTATGGTGGTTCATAACTCCAGCTGAATTCTGGAGATGGGAGCACACAGTCACACAGCTTAGTTTACTATTGACAGTTATATGCATCTTCAAACTGTAGGGTGACTGCTTCAAATAATGTCTGTGTTTTGTGTATCATTGTTATATACAGAACACGAGACATATGATTTGGAGATTTCATAAAGTGATGTAATGTTTTATGTAACTTATCTAATTTAGTGCTGAGTATTTAATACAGCAAGATAACACCCACTTTTTTTTTTAATTACTGTATTTTTTGTCATACACATTTCATTAAAGACTTTTTTCAACAACAAATTTCACATGGGTGGCTGTGGCTCCGGAGGTAGCGTGGGTCATCTACTAATTGGAAGGTTAGTGGTTTGATTAGTGGTATCCTTGGGTAAGATACTAGAATAGAATAGAATGCCTTTATTGTCATTATACAGAATGTACAATGAGATTGGAAGGCCACTCCTGTTCAGTGCCATGTAACAGAAAATCAAACTCTCTAAAATAAAAATATTATGAAAATATTATAATCTAGTATGATCAATATAACGGCTAAGTTACCCTAAGTTGCTCTCTGATGTGTTCACTGGAGTAGGAATGTGTATGAATGCTACATAGAAGGCACTTAGATGCAGAAAAAAGTGCTTGTGAATGAGTGAATGAGGCATGTTGTACAAAGTGCTTTGAGTGCTCAAGTACAAAAGTGCTATATAAGAACCACTCCATTTACATCTTATTTTGCAATAAAACTAGGTAACATTGTTGGGGGAAAAAAATATGGCTCCAGTGGCATAGGGACTATAAATAATTAACTGTAATTAAGACTATGTACACATGCAAAATAAATTATTTAGATCAGCACTGATGCATTGACCTACCCTTCCTGTTCTTGGATGTGATCTATCAAAATGATGGTATAGTTTCAGGGCAAAAGGGGGTAGAGGAGGGGTCTGTGTATCTATGCGTAATGAGAGTGAGGGTGAAGGTGAGAAATGGGAAAACATGGGGATCGACAGAAAGAGGCTGCCTTCCTATCAGACACTCTGGCTGGCATCAGAGGTGCTCCGGGGCATACATCAGCCTCTGCCCTGTTAGCATCCTACGCTATAGCTTGGCTCTAAGGAAGTACTCCTACTCAGCTTCTAGCTCTACAGCACTGGGATTGCAATCCCTCAAAACAGTTTTGGAAAACATTCATAATTTCTTTTTTGTGAGTGTGCAAATCTCATTTTCACCCTTCTTCCCTGTTACTACAATGCCTTCCCTTTCAAATCTGACCTTGTCCAAAATCACTCCACTGTTCTATTTTTCCACTTTTAGCTTTGAAATAGAAATAAAACAAAGGCCACTGGGAACATGGAAACTCCTCAAATGGCTTGAAATTAATAATTATATATTTAACACTGAAACATTAGGGGCTGTAACAATTGATGAATGAATAATCACCGATGTGAAGTGTTATCAAAAATTGTGTGAATAATGGACATGCATAATGCATGACACTTGCCCCGAGGCAGAATGTGGCATCTCTGCTCATGTCCAAGATGGTACATTGGCACTGCAAGGAGGTTGAGACAGGGCTGATCAAATGATGGCACACATTACACTGGCCTTATATTTGTTAGCCTTTATTCCTGCAGCAGTGCCAAAGCTGGCCATTTCACTTTTTGATTGCCACCCAGCAATGTGCCCTGGCCTTGTGTACAATGGTTTGCTTACAGCAAAAATAGGACTCGTCTGTCTTTGAAACCAGTCTGGATGTGGAGAGTGGAATCTGGGTATTAGCATTCTACCCCTACCCTGCCTTCATCAGAGCTAATAAGGGAAGCTTGCACTGGGGTCTTTCATCTAGATTAGGGCTCTTATCTCATGCCACCTGCATGGAGCAGCCTGCCATTCATATGCAGATCTGACCAAACCAGGGTCTTTCCTAACTCTGTCACTTCTCATGACATAGTAGACATTTCCACTAGGATAAATAACCTTGTTGTTGGCATTTGTTGGGATGTTTACCATCCCATCTAATTTCTTAAAATCCCAAAACATAGCATTGTAAGAGGCGAGCATGAATGCACTTTTAACATATCGCCCACGTCTTTTAACACAGGCAAAATCTAGACATTAGAATTTAGGGCTAACATCTGGGTCTTTAAAAGACTAAAGCCTTTTATTGCCTTTGTCAGTTGACAAAGACAATAATAATTGGCTGATATAATAATAATTGGCTGCTAGAGATGCTAAGTATACCAAAGTGTTACAATAAATACCCTCTATATTAAAAAAAAAATGTGGCACATAGCTGAGGATGCTGATCTCCGTTTTGAGTAAGCATTCAGTACTATCTACAAACATCCTTATATAATAATAGAATAGAATAGAATAGAATAGAATAGAATAGAATAGAATAGAATAGAATAGAATAGAATAGAATAGAATAGAATAGAATAATGTACTCAAAAAGATAAACATATGACTGACTGGTATCCAGCTGTTTAGATGTGCAGTTAAATGAACACTGTGCAAATCACAATATCAACATTTCTGTTGCAGTCTGCAGGGTAGAAGGTGACTCTCAGTGGTTATATGCTGGGGTGCAAAGAAAGACACAATGGAGAACATCATGATGGATGGGTCCCATGAGAATGACTCAGCCAATCAATGCTTCTTATAGAACAAACATGCCATTAATCCCAAGTCACAGACTTGACTCTTGTTTCTAAAACTACCATTGGTTAATTAATATTTTCCTAGTTACAGTCCAAAAAATGAGGCGAGCATTAAGAGGCTGGAATGACAGTAAAGTTGCTTTAAGTGTGTCCACCTAGACACAGCCATGTGGAGGTGCCTTGTCTAGTTGTATTAGGTGAACATAGTTGAAAAAATTGTCCTCCTCAGTGGACCACAGTGAGTGATCAAATTGGCTGTTGGGGGTGGGGTGTTAAGGATTATCTCCCTGAGACAGTGAGAAATTGGGAAGTGGGACACTGGGGGACACATTAATGAATAGATGGGGTTTCTTTTTTTTTCATTTTTTTCCCAGTACTTCTACTGGTCTGCCAAGGCCTCCCAGGTTTGTGCAATCTCTCAGTGTCAACGTCTTTCTGTAAGGCTGATTCAATTAAGATTACGCCAGTTGCAGAGAGCGAGAGTGACAGGGGTCAGTTTGATTTTTCCGATTGGCTTTGTGCCTTTTGTTTTTTCAGCTCGGGTTTCTTCTTTGCCTGCCGTTTGCTCTCGAAAGACTATAAACTGGGAAAAGGCCACTGTGGTGCACCTATTTGAAGTCATGAGTAAATATGTTACTCACTTTGGTATGACAAATTATCCTCCGTCCTGTGTGTGTGTGTGTGTGTGTGTGTGTGTGTGTGTGTGTGTGTGTGTGTGTGTGTGTGTGTGTGTGTGTGTGTGTGTGTGTGTGTGTGTGCGTGTGTGTAGGGGCATGTGCATTTGTATGTTCATGTACATGTCTGCGTGTATGTTTGCATTCAGGAACTTGTGTGTGTTCCTGAGCCTGTTTTAGAAAGGTATCAGCTGAGTCAAGAAGGAATAATTCAGAAATAAAATTTATTAGCATTCCATTTCAGGAAACAAATATGGGCTTTCCTGCCACTAACCCAAAACAGTTCTGAACTAAATAAAGAAACTACACCTAAAGGCCTGTGGCATGACACCAGTAGCAGGAATGTTCAATGGCCTTACTTTACATGGAAAGTCATGGCTGTATTCTAGTGGCTCAGCGGATGAGGTCCCCCTTAAACACCCTCTAAATATGGCTGATTGATATTTTTTATGAATAAAGAGCTCTTCAGCTGTTCCTTCTCCAGGTTTACTTACTGGTAAACGGTAAATGGACTGGTTCTTAGATAGTGTTTTTCTACTTTACATGAGCACTCAATGCACTTTATACAGCATGGCCCATTCGCCCATTCACACATACATATTCCTTCAAGCACTTTCTACATCTAAGTGCTTTCTATCTAGTATTCACACACACACACAATCACACTCCGATGCATCGGGAGCAACTCGGGGTTGAGTATCTTGCCCAAGGATACTTTGGGCTTATATGTTATATCAGAACATTAGTCTGAAGTTACAAGAACAGGTGCTTCTCCAGCTACAACTAAAGCAAAGGTTATGCTTGCTGTTAGTGCCCTTGCGCATGCTGGGGTGCACCAAATTATTGCTGTCATTTGGTGCACTCTGGTGTCATTTTGGCTGCACGTGCACCTCCCAATTTTGGTAACCTTGCATGTGAAACACAGTTCACACACTGAAAATGTGCACACTGGGGACACAACATTGTGATCAGGTCTGTATTTACAAGCATCTTTACAATCCATCAGTATGGGACAATAGATTACTCCGAGGACACAGAACTCAAGGAGGGAGGTTGCTGCAACAATTGGAAAAGATGAGATTCACACCATTGTGTTTATGTTTGGATTACATATTTCTCTTCTTTTCTTCTCTCGATATCCCACTTTATTGCCCTATTTTTCTCAGTAGGTACACCTATCATTTAGGAGAAGACTGCAGTGACTCAAGCCATCCTCAAGCCCAAGTATGAAAGCTTTATGGAGTGTTATACAGGTCACAGTTCATATGTGCAATGACCAATTCTGCTGGAATAACTACAGCTTAAACCCTCACCCACTCCACAGCAGCCCTCATACATATACCAATTATTTATTTTAACCAATTAAGTAGTACTTTTTTGTCAAACTGAAGATGTGCCCATAGAAAAAGCTCACCAGGAGTATGTGATAATGATTTACAGTCAGGTTTGACTGTGTGAATGAAGCAGTCAGAAGGTCTTGCTGCAGCATCCTATAGCTTCAGAAAAATAACCTTTATAGCCTCTAATAGAGCCTCGGCCTGGCACTGACACAATGTGTTGACCTCTGCTCCACTGGGTCACCGTCCTATGCCTGGGTTAACATTACACCTAGATTTTACTCCACAGCTGCACCTCATTACAATGCCCCATAAAAAAAAAAAAAAAAATGTGGGCAGCCGAACGAGGGGTGCAGGCCACCATTAAAGAGGTGAAGGGGATGATTGTGGAGGTGAATGGAGAAGTGGGCAGAAAGGGTGTAGGTGGGGTGAGTGAGAGGTGGAGAATGAAAACAGAAGCGTTAAGTCATTAGGGTCCATTGTTGTTCTCAAACAGCCGCCACACAAGCTCCCTTTGAATGGGAAATGGAGCTTAATGACCTGAAAAGGAACTTCAAAAGCTGCAACAATAGATGAGAAGGGGTGGCCCCACTCGAATGTCACTCTGCCACTTATTGCTTAGTTGGAGAATGCCCTGGCTGTTTAGATTGGTAATGTGATGAAAGTAAAACTAGCTTGGTGCTTTCTATGGAAATGCTCCTTTCCCGCCTTTTACCAATGGTTTTCTTTGAAATAAATTGTTGTTGGAACAATTTATCCATGAATACTCATCCATCTGTATGCATTGTTATGTTTTCACATTATTATTCCGTGCATTGTATTCAGAGAGGAACAATGAGTTTGCCTCGGTGTTAGTGTGTGTTGGTAGGTACTTAGCTGTGCTTACCTGTGTCTGTACACACATAAAATTTCTTGTGTAGTTTCATTGTAAGATTTAAATGAGCCAAATATAATTGGTTTTTACTGTTTTTTATCCACTGAGTGTATATAAAAGATGAGCAACACTTCCAAATCTGAAAGTTGTAGCAAACACAGAGGTGCCTTAAATCTGCATTGTTTCTAAAGGCCAGCAGAGGCTGAGTCTTCTGGTTGAACGAAAAGCAGTCAGACTGTATAGAGTTCTATGGGAAAATGCCCCTTCAGCTAACTTGATCTGTCAACTCAGTCAACATTTTCCTGATGAGCTGATGATTTTAATCTTTAGTTTCAAGTCTTATTCAATGCAACATGATGTTTATTCTGTAAATGATGTCCCCATTAGAGGATAAAAGAACATTAAAGCAGGTAATGCTTTAGGGTGGCCTTAGCTTGTAATTTACAAGTCGCTGCCGTAGCACGGATGTGCCTCAGTCTCTTAGGCACATCTGCTCTTCGCTTGTTGCATCAAATTTCAAGATCCTGGCACCCAGAATCTGATCATCCATATCCTACATCTATTTTCATTCTATTCCAAAGATTATATTTTCTGCTGTGGTCTGAGTGAAATTTAATCAATAGTGGCTATGGGAGTGAATCTATGTGAATGTCCATATATCAGAAAATTTGTTGTGTTTTTGCACCACTACACTACAAAAGTACCAAGTGCACAAATGCTGGAAAAGCAAAAGAATATAAAAACAACAAAATATGCAATACTCAATGGGGGAAATTGTCTAGACCGTTAGAAAAGAAGAGTAAAGTGATGGTCAAAAGGTGGGTCTGTCTTGAGTGTCTATCGTGCTTTATGAGAACAACTATCCATCCTTGATGTCTATGTCCATGCCTGCAAGGGATTATAATCCCAGCCTTAGAGGCAGCTTGCTTAGTCAGGACTATTTAGGTGGTGTGTGAAATTGGTTGCATTGCCAGGCAGGTGGTGGTAAGAGACAGAATCAGCTGGCATGTAGCTTATGAAACTGTCAGTCACTCACCTGCATGTTCTCTGCCATGCTCGAGCTGTCATTAACTTTAACATCAAACTACAGAGAGTTTTTAGCATCCACATTTACATTAGACTAGAAAGAAAGAAAGAAAGAAATTAAACTTATAATTACAGAAACAACAGCAATTGCAGAAATAGTTTTAAAGCACATTAAGAACAGGCATTATAATACAATTTATGTCATGCAAATATTCAGAGTCTCTTTCATGAGTGAGGGAGGAAGCACTACTCTAGAATCATGCAAATTCATAGCTTTATGCTTAATACACTTCATAGTTCCACTTTGAAATTTTAAGATTAAAACAGAGAACAAGCTTAATAAAAAAACAACTTGATCATTATAACTGCAAAACTATTTGGTGGCTCTGTGTTCAACAAACCCCAAAGTTTGTTTCAGTTCTGTTGCCTTGGGCTGGCTACCGTGTTTTTGACTCTTTCACTTCACTGCCCCAAATACGCTGTCGCCTGCAACCAGCCAACAGGATTACAGCATTTGTTTTATGTGCTTCGCTTGATTTGTTTTCATATAGCTATAATAGTTTTAGGATATCTGTGTTTACTTGTTTTTTTTTTTTTAGGGGAACTTTTGAGTCGCATTTGTTCTTGCCGTGACACACGAGCTCTTTCATCTGACATGGATGCCATTTAATGAAGACAAATGAAGTCGCATTGAGTATACTTGTATTTGCCTGCAGCACCATATTTGACAGCGGTATGAGAACATGCCAAACACAGTTTTGTATACAATTAGCCTAAGTGCTATACTCATGAAAATGTTTTTTTGGGGTTTTTTTGTTTTTTACTTTATCCAAAAAAGGGATTCACACTGCCAAACTAATATTTCTAGCCCTGTTTTTAAAAATTGCAGACTCCTAAAATAAAAGGACAAATAATAAGCATATAGCACATAAGACACTTAAAATTATTTCCTGTAGAGTCATGGTAAAAAACAAAGTACAACCCACTGTCAATTCTAAAGTTTTCAGGACATGATAAAAATGTATCTAGTCCTTACCAGGTCTTAAAATTAGATAAATACAATCTTGGATGAACAGCAAGACATGACATATTACACCATGTCATGATTTATTTAATAAAAACTAAGCCAAAATAGAGAAGCGGTGTGTGAAAAGTTAAGCACATCCCATGATTCAGTAGCATGTAGAACCATTTTTAGCAGCAATGATAACATAATTTGAAGCAATTATTTTCTTTATGACTTTATCAGTTTCTCACATCATGGAGAAATTTTGGCCCCCTCTTCTTTACAACGTAGCTTCAGTTGATTGAGGCTTGCAGATTTTAATTGGGCCATTGTACCACCTTGATTATTTTACATGCTTGGGATTGTTGTCCTGTTGCATGACATAATTTTATGTATTTATGTACTGCTATTGCATCTTATTAAATTTTGTCTTCTCTCTCCCATTGTTTATGTTTTGTCCTTGCCTCACTATGCTCTCTTTTTTATCTTTACCCCAACCTTTTCACCTCCCAACTGGTCACGGCAGATGGCTGCCCCTCACTGATTTTGGTTCTGCTGGAGGTTTCTTCTTGTTAAAAGGGAGCTTTTCCTTCACACTGTCACCTAGTGCTTGCTCATAGGGGAGCATCTAATTGTTGGGGGTTTTCTCATTAATATTATAAAGCCTTAACCTTACAGTTTAAAGCACCAACAACTGTTTTTGAACTGAACTGAAATGAACTGAACTGAACTGAATTGAATTGAATTGAATCGAATAATTTTGGCCAAGATTAAGCTCACATTTGACTCTAGACCACCTTGGTATACAGAGGAGGTCATGTTGGACTCAGTGACTGCAGGGTGCCCAGGTCCCATTGCTGCAAAACAAGCCCAAATCATCATTACCATTACCATGCCAGAGAGTTGGTATGAGGTGTTTGTGCTGATGTGTGCTGTGTTGGGTTTTCATCAAATGTGGTGCTATATGGCCATGCATCTCTAATTTCCACAAGTGGTCTTGTCTTCCCAAAGGACATTGTCCCAGAGGTCTTGCTGTTTGTTTGCAAGGCTAGGCCATGCTGCCTGTAGAGATGTGTTTTTTTTTTTTTTTTTTTTGGAAGACTGAGCATTTTACGGTCTGACCTTGGGATGAATTTCCTAGGACGTCCACTCCTGGGAAGACTGGCAACTGTCTTGAATGTTTTCTCACTGTACTTGTTCTTGATGAACTTTAAATTGTTTGGAAAGTCATTAGAAACCCTTCCCAGACTGATGGGCAGAAACAATTGGTTCTTTCCTCTTTCAGATCCTGTTATGCTCCAGACCAGCAAACTGCCAAAACCTCGGCTTGGAAGTCACAAGTGATCACACTTTCTGAAGATCAATTAATCAACTATATTTGATTATCAACACACGGTTCGCTATGTTCCTTCCTCCTCCTTATGAATGCAGTAAGGGTGCACTTGGTTTTTCACATACTGCTTCTGCCTTTTGCCTTAATTCTTGCTAAATAAATAATGAAAAAAAGTATAATGTGTCATGTTTTGCAGTTCATCTAAGATTGTTTTTACCTCATTTTAAGTCCTACTAAGTATCAGATGATTTTATTATGTCTGATACATAAAACTGTAAATTTATACTGTAAATATTATACTGTACTTTCTTTTATATCATGACTGCAAACACCACTGATTCACTTGAAGAATGCAATTAATTTGCTAAGCACCTAGAGTCTGTAAGGATCAGATGTCCAAAATGTCCATAAGTCTCCCTGTTAACATCCTTGCCACAGGATACTGACTTACTGTCAAGCAGAGCTGCCAATAGGCTGTAGGCTGTCCTGAGGGAAATGGACATGCAGGCACACCCACATATAGTCGAGTGTTCACACACATACATATGCACAAGTAACATGGAGTATGAATATAAGTAGTTTTCACATACAATTAATTTGCCATAGCCACACATAAGCATGTGTCCATTCTTGACTTTTTATTTTGAGGGCATGCTGAGATCCCAGTATTTGTATTTGCGTCTGTATTTATTGTGGCAGCAAAATTATTTATATTTATGCTGTATTCAAATTATACGTAGAATAAATGTAACAATCATTTTTCACTTATTTTTTTAGGATGTTAAAGTGTTTGCACATTTCCTCCATAAACAAATATAATATTTCGTATGCCCACTTGTCCTTTAACCTGTGGGTTTTGAAATCGTGCCACCAAAAAAAGTAGACAAGCAGTAGAAGAAAAACAGCTTGTAGGTCATTTACTTTGTCAAAAGCCTGATGAGAACAGATTGGGGTCCACATTGTGTGCATCTCCCCTCATATGCAGATATTCAAAATGGAGTACAGTTGTTTAAGAAAGCTCCATTTATGAAAGGTGTGACTGTGTTTGTGATTGTTGTTTAGAAGAAGGCAAAACTGAAAGAATGAGCAGAATCAGCTCTTTTTTTTTTTTTTTCTGTTGTGGGCATCATTTTCCTGGCACTGCTGGCTCATCTGCGTAGCTGGCAAGCATAGGGACCACAGCCCACTGTAGGTGTGGGGTGTTTCAAAGAGCTCCTTTGATCTGAACAAAGCAAACCAGTAAAATGGCAACAGGAATAATCAAATATTATGGCGCTTTTATCCATGCCCCATGCAAGTTCATTATGGATACTTGATTGTAGCTTTAGGCTAGCAACTGAGGATGCACAGTAGGACACTGTGGACATTTTTACTGAATGCTAAGGCTCCACCCTGTCAGTGAGATTTCCTATAAATTTCATATCCTTAAACCAAACTACAGCCAATCCTTCCTTGAGATTTGGCATTGATTGGATAGCCTGTACTCCTCCCTTCCCCTAACGGATGCTGCCTGTATTAAGAAAAGGGCTCACCACTAATTACACCCTCCCAGTCTAATGGAGGCAGCCTGTTAAACAAACAATTGATCCCCACTTAACACATGTACCCATGTTAGTAAAACACAATTTGCCAATTTGCCAAAGGCAACACAGACAGGAGAGTGGGAAAGAGAGGGAGAGAAAAGGGAAGTGAAGAAGGGAGCCACTGGGAGCTCCTACTATCAGAGGAGGAGGAGGAATAACAGTAGCGCAGGGGTGGGGGTGGTAGTGAAAGAGACAGAATAGAGAGAGAGAGATGAAGATAGGTTGTCCACAGCTCTGTTCCTGGCTGGATCTCAGTGATGCTCAATATTGACTCTTTCACTGGTGTTAATTTGACAGTTTGAAAACTTCAAAGAAAATTAATGTCAGATGTCAAATTATTACTAAACATTTTTTTAAAAATCAATATATTGCAGTGCATCTGTGGTTCTAGAATATAATCATGTAAAGTAAAGCAGGTGTGAACACACTGGATAGGCTCTGGGACTTACAGCATGTAGGTGTTGCTGTAACCCTGTAAAAAAATGCTAATTTACTCATGGCTAAAAATATGGAAATGTGGATTTGGATTTCATACATTTTGTTTTTAGTTTTACAGCGGCTGAGGGTTTCTCAATAAATTGCTCATTTACAAGGGGGGTAAAAAATGCAGTCACTTCAGATGCATTCAGGAGCCAGCTATTGCTTGCTTTTCATCACAAATACTCTTCAGCTAGATCTGGATGCAAGACTGCAGGTTTGAACAAATCATTTGTATTTATATAGCTGCATGTCTGCTTGTTAGTGTGAATTCACATGCTTGGATCGGGGGAATGAAGGGTCGAAGCGAAGCTAACAGATTGCCTTGTTTGCCTTTTTGAACTGCCCAGCACGTTTGGAGAACAGGATGGGAGCAACAAAAGGTGTTAATGGCTTTATGGAGGCCCCATGCTGACAGACAGGCCATTATCTTCCTGATTCACTGCAGAATGGATAATAGCTTTGATCAGTAGCCCCCTTTATCTCTAGGGCCAAAGACCTAAATGCTGGGTTAACAAACCACTTCGGCCATAAAAAGGCTTACAGTAAATATTGTTAGTATATAAATAACATAATTGCCTGTGTTTTCATAAGATACATTTTGCAAGTGCATATTACCATGCCTGTAGTGCTATTAGCCAATGAGAAGCCCTTCCTAATAAAATACTAGGAAGTCACAATGTTCCTGAATAAAACAAAATGAATATAGGACTTTTTTTTTTCCAATACAGAAATCTTTCACAGCAGTGATAACTTTTATTCGTGGAATGAAATGTAAACGTTATTCATATAGTGCATTTTATTATATGTAAAGCCGATGTGATTTATGTTAGAAAAAAAAATTTGCAATAAAGGGTTAAACATGAAAAGGACTATATGCTTTAATATTGGCATGAGTAAAAATGTGTCAGTCAGTCTCAATAAAGCACACAACCACTTTCTGTAAAGCATACAACATAATATCACACCTCCACCCCCACATTCACACATGCGTTAATTAATAACTTCTCATTTGTCTTTTTAAAAAATGATTTTAATATAGAAGCGTGTTTATTTGTGTGGTGTTTGATTTGCTTTGCACATATGTCTCTCTCTCTTTCTCTCTGTGTGTGCGTGCGCGCGTGCGTGTGTGTGTGTGTGTGCGTGCGTGCGTGTGTGTGTGTGTGTGTGCGCGTGTGCCTATATGTAGGAGGGGTAGAGCACTGTTGTAAACTTATCAGCTGGTGATGACTTTCCACACAGCTCTAAGACAACTTAAGCCCTCTCTAATTACAGCACATCTGTTGCAGCAGAAAGGTATTCTTGTCATGTGGTTTAACAAATACTTTCGCATTCAGAGGAGTACAAACCTAATGAGCCTCACAGCCCAGGGCAACTCACGTCTCCCCACTAAGATCAAAAAAATCTAACCTCCATGCAACAGGCACGCATGCACAGACACACACATCTATGTGTAAAAAAAAAAAAAAAAAGAAAAACAGCCACAGAGGAACAGTGATACACGCGCAGTGTAAAAGACAATACACATTCACAGAAACACCGTCATACAGGCACACAAACACATACAAACAAGAGAACAACCTGTTTTTCAAAAAGCGACAAGAACAAATGATTCAAATAAAAAGAGCCAAACTAAGAGTGGGTATGTGTTTACACTCTGTGACAACATTCTGAAGGAGTTATCAAGGTGGAAATCAAACAGCCCGTCTACTCTAATTATTACCTGCCCTAAATAAAAAGAAGTTGTCTTTGCAACCAGGGGGATGAATTATGTTGAAGAAAATAACATCAAGAAGCAGATGAAGAATACACCCACAAGGATATCTGGCAGTCAGTGTAAATGTGCTAAGGTTGGGCTATAATAACCCAGTAAGCTGGCTGTAATGATTGTTGGGGAGACAGGGGATAAAGTGCTTTCCTCAGACTGTTGGAGTCACTCACAACAGGTGCTATGGCACAAGCTACAGTCCCTTCTGACCAATCACACTGCCACCATTACTGGGGAGTGGAGGTAGTTATGACTCAATCACATCATTGGATGGAATGATACGAGGGATGTAGCAAATTTCAAAATGTCAGTCAGGACCACATCTGCACATAAGCCTAATAAAAGATAATGAGACATCATTGCCACTAAGAAAACATGGCACATATACAAAAAGAAATTGAGATCAGCTCGGCTTGAAACCAGCGCCTTTTATCAAACAAATTGTCTAAAAAAGCCTCTAATTGTTTTCCCTGCAATGTTTATCTTATGGCTTTAGTCAATCGCTGCTGCTGGATCTTCAGAGTTGAGCATGACATGGATTTAGCATGTGGTTCTCTGCAATGCTGAGGCTTAACTCTGGCTTGTGGTTTCTGACTGTCAACCTCCTTGGCTTAGGCTCCATTTTCCAGAGACATTCCAAATTATGAGGTATATTGCAAAGAAAAGAAAAAAAAGAGGCATAGACACCATCTTTATGACACATGTACAATCTCACACACTAACACACAATAATGCACAAGCAAGCACACATCCTTGCCCATAAGCACATACGTTTCCTGTCTGTATCCGCCTTAACACCATGTGTCTTCCGTGCGACTAGTCTTCCTCCTCCTACAGCCAATTGCAGCACTAATATGCTGCACCCCCTAAAGATACAATATACGCTTATTGGCAAGCCACTCTATTAGTGACAAAAGGTCACACTGTGAAAATATTAAACTTATGAAGCACCCGCACTCTCTTCGCACCCAAATATGCGGAGAAAGCACAAAAAAGGTGTTGTGTCCTCTGTGTATGATTATATCTTCTTCCTTCATCCTTCGAGCTGTGACCCAAGGGCCACTATTTTATTGGTCTCAGATGCTGGCTGCCTCACAAAGTACAAAAGAGCCCGTTATTCTAGACCAATATTAAAGCTGGCCTTCGCATGCAGCATTATCCACATGACACGCACATACTTAAGCACACACATATGCATAATGTGTACACAGAAAACTACTGTGTGTGTTGTGCCCTTGTATCCCATCAAAGGTTGTGGACAGGCTGAAAGAAAACTGCTGTGTCCACCTTGCGTGTGTGAAAATCATCATGCATGCCATGAAAGAGTGCTTTCAGTCTAATCAAGTATCTCTTAGAATACAGGGAGGCATGCAAAATAGTGACATGTTGAATTTATTAGCCAAGCATCAATGAGTGGCTGAGGACTTTGGCTAAGAGACAAGAGCACTGATCCTTACAGTGTGTAAACTGTGTGTACATCTGCATATCTGTGTATGTATACCACAGTACATGTGTGTTTTTATTTGTGCCTGTATACGTGACCCTATAACATACAGGCATGTGTGGGTAAGTGTTGTATATACAGTATGTTAGTTTATCTGATGCCTTTTCCTCAAGCGTGTGTGCGTGTGTGTGTGTGTGTGTGTGTGTGTGTGTGTGTGTGTGTGTGTGTGTGTGTGTGTGTGTGTGTGTGTGTCTGTGTGTCTGTGTGTGTGTGTGTGTGTGTGTGTGTGTGTTTCTGGAGTTACAGCTATCAAATACTTTTAAAAGCTTGATTTCCCCAGGGAAATGACAGAGGTCATCTCATCGGCAAGGGATGAAAACAACATTTGCATCCGATTGGTCACACCCACGACATTAAAGTTTTAGCCAGACAAAAACATGTCAAAGAAATTTACATCGCTGTGCTGACAGCCCTACAGACTCATGGACACAGCCCATTGCCACTTCCAATTATTAAGGCTACTTTTATTGTGTGTGAACTCCACATTCCCCATTACCAATAAAAACATAACAGGGAGGAGATATTTTTTCTTTGTCACACACATTATCATCTTCTCCATCCGTTGAGTGTGTATCAAGCTGCCAATCAGAATTAGGGAGTAGGCTAGCAGACGTGAGATGATTCGCCTGGCTCAGCCCCCATGCATGGATTTAAATAATAAAAGAGAGATTTCTCTCAAGGCCCTGAGCACAGTGCCAATAAGAGAGCAGGGAAAATGGGAAAATGGCCGTGTGCAATGAGAAATAACTGCAAATTGAGGGTATAATGAACACGTTTAATATTTCATTTCTGTGGATGGAAATATCTATACTGGGTAGCTTTTTTACTTTTGCTCACCATTTGGTGGAATTAGGCTCCTTTTTGGTCTCAGATTCCATAAAAGCATTTCAACCAGCTGCTGAGACCGACAGAAAGGAATAAAAGAGAAATAAAATGCCTGGCGGAATAAAGACGGTGATCATTGACAATTACACAACGCACATTTGCTTGATAGCAAGCAGCCCTTCAGTCTGATGTACAGCAGATCAAGAGTTCACATTAGTGCCGGACTGAGGATGACCAATTGCCCATCCCCTCTGTGATTGGTAGGCAAAGATATTCTCCATACTGTACAGTATGGTAATAATCACCATACTCCTATACTTAATAGCACATGTTAAACACTAAGCCCTCACGCAGAAAAATGTAGGGCTATTTATACTTTATTAGTTCAGCCAGTGTTTGGTTTGTATCCTTTCTAAGTATACATTATTGTTATATTTTTCATATAATTTTTTTTCAGCACAAATAGCAACAACTCAGGAGAGGTTTTGTGAGGATGAAATGAGTTCCATGTGTATTTTAGCTGGGGAATCTATTAACTAAAAATTCATTTTTGTCAGCATTTTTTTGAGCAAAAATTGCTTGAAATCCCCCTTTTACCGTTGCAGAACTGAAGGCTCTCATGTTTTATTTCTTATAAACCCAGACGGGCTACATGTTTATTTAAAAAATTTCAAATACAGTGGCTTTTTTATGTGCCAAAAGTCAGGATAAATGGCCACAAATATGTATCCAAAGGGAAAACAGGTTGGTTGTATGGTTTATCCTGCCTTTAGTTCACTTTTTATTTTGACTGGGATACTTCAACTAGAGCCAGGATTCAGTATTTGAAGCGATTTAGCCAGACAGTCTTCATTATATACCATAGATAACTGTAACGGCTGTTGCAACAGCACACAAGTTTGTTAAATATCCTGAAAATGCCACTTAATTAATTGCCTTTTCCTCAGATTTTTTTTTCTGGGTGTGTGTTTGTGTGTTGGGGGGGGGGGGGGGGGGGGGGGGGGGGCATGAACTGAACTAACAATAACAATTTAAAGCTATATAGGTTGTTCAGTTCATATAACTTACTGAAAATGTTTGGATTAATTGCCCAGAGCACAGCTGGATATTTTGTGGTAGAATGGCACATGCTTATTTATTAAACATTTAGTTCAATTTTCTGTTAGGGCGATAATGCTAAGCACACACATCTGAGGCTTTAAAAATGTGTACATTTAAAACTCTCCCATCTACTTTTTGAATCTCCCCTTTGCTGCTTTAAACCCATGCTAATGAAGCCATCAGAATGGCGGTACTAGCAACATTAATTGCCTTACATGAATAATAATTATGATGATGGCAATGATCGTGTCTGTCTGTTGTGAGCAAGCGTGGATTAGCATTGGTATTAAGGTATTCTGTTCATTAGACTTCCTGAATAGATGCATTAGACCTTATGTTTTTGCTATAAATCAGCTTCAAAGGGGAGCTCTCAGACTGTATTTGGTGGAATGAGGTCAAGATGCAAACCATTAATTCAACAGCTTCCAACACACAAACTAGAACAGGGAGACCAGCGGGCCCGAGCAGTTAAAAATTCATTTTGGCTTGTCCTGAATTTGTGTACTGGTGATTACTGACTTTCCCTTTTTATGCTTTACTTTTAATCTTATAGCCATAAATTATTCATCTCAGCATTTCAAATATTAAATGTGTTTATTAAATTGATTTATCATCTGGAAAAACAAGAGGCAAAAACAAAACTGCAAACTAACTCAAATCTCATGCTCAAGACAGTCTCAAGAGGAGACAATAGACTTTGTACAGTACATTTCATTTACAGTTCTTATGCAAGGGTTTATGTGTTGAATATGGCAAAATTTAATCCATACCCTTTCATTTGCAATCAATTTAGCTCAATAATTGTAATTAGAAATACAAAAAGGGCAGAATTACATAGGAAACTTAAGAGACTTCTTGCCTAGTGAGTTTGTGCCACACAACTTCCTTGTATTTTTGCAGCTGTGATTGGGATATGTGATCTCTCTCTTTGCTTTTACATCAGCTAATCAAAAACATCAGCTGAGGGCTGAAGATGTATTTTGTTTTCCAGCCTGATCCAGGTTGGGGAGGAGTCAGATATCAACACATCCCTAAACTGTGGCGATCTAGAGCAGACAGCCAGCCTAATCTCTGGCTAGGTTTAGTTAGTTAGCAGGCTGTTGTCACTGGTGTTTCAGTTGTCTAGAGATTGCTTGTGTGAGGTAGACTCACCTCCACCTCCAAGGCTCCCTCTCCTGTTGTGTCTCTCTGTGATCTTGCAGTCATGTATGTGATTGGATTTTGGCTTAACAAAAACCTGAAATTACACACCTATTGTGTTTCAGCTAAGCCCGCTTTCACAGCAACGGGGGCATGCTCTGCACGGCTCTCTTGGCTGCCGACTTCTGGGATCCCGCCCCTTGTCCCTTGCAGGTTGTTGAAGGAAAAGGATAACAGGATTAGATCAGGGTTTCTGGAAAGCATCGATTGCCATATTCAGCTGGCTGGTGTGAAATAGAAGGTGTGACATGGGTCACTAGCTGTGGGGTGAAACAGACTCAACCTTTAACCTGTATGATGGCACCTTCGCACTGCCAGAGTGCAAGGTGACAGAACTTGGGAGATGGCACAGGAGCTACTCACCATCCTCTAAAATACATTCATAGACCCTGACACTGTACCATCTGCGACGCTACCCCCAGTCCCCTCAGGCTATGCTTATGCTCATCACAGAGATGCTGATAACACAGGGTGTGACTAACATGCCATACAAATCTCCACATCCCAGGCACAGAGAGAAACAGAGAGAGGGGGACACACTGCACGCACACACAATCACACTTACACACAGACCACATACACTATCATAGCCAGTCGGCGGGAGGCAGGTTACGCTCAGCTCTCTGGGGTGTGTGGATGCAGCTCAATGATGAGTGGGTGGACCCAGACAGGATAATGACAGGGTAAGGACTATGTATGTCAAGTTATATGTAATTAAATTTGAAACTGACAGTACAATCACACAAAAGTGAAGTAGGGTGAAAGGTGAGTGGGAGGAGCTGAGGGTGCTACATTTGAATGCTTTTAGAGGATCATACTTGTTACAGATCTCTGGGATGTACCCACCTACTTCACTACACTGTGTGTGTTACAGTTTTGTATCATGAAAAAGACTGATAAACATAGTTTGAACAAAAAGGTATGCCTGTGCTTACATAGAAAGGTGTCTCTTTTTTTAGTGTTTTAGTGCGTTTCAGTAGAAATGTGTAGAGTGGGAAAAGTCCGTTTAGTCCTGAAAATATATATGTTCTAACTTATTTCTGCTGGTATAGCCAAGCAGAACTTTTTTGTTTTTATTTCTCAGGAGTTTCAAATATCTGTCTGAGATTTCTGACTCTACAGTGAAACCAAGCAGGGTTTTTTTGTGATGCATAAAAGTTGTTGGACCAAAAAAAAAAAATCCAGTGTTTTGAAAGTAATTCACTGAGCAGAGCTTGAGCAAAGTTCAATATTTAAAAATTACATCGGAAAAAAAAAAAAACTGTGTTTATTCAGATTAGATTTTGCTGCAGCTCAAAAAAGAGAAAAAAATAATCTCAGAGATACAAAAAAAACTAACATTTTGATCCAGAGGTGAATCAACTTCACCAACTTCACCAGCTTCAATGGGCTTCTGTCACAGATAGTGAAGAAATGTGTAATTCAGACCCTTTACAGATGCAAACTGTCCTTTCTTCATATTTACTTGCCCATTTTAAGAAAATGAGCTCAGAGAAGTGACCCTCTCCACTCCACTGCTACACTCTGGTGACCTCCTACCTCTAAAGCACACACATGCTCTCTGTCTCTCTCTCTCACACACACACACACACACACACACACACACACACACACACACACACACACACACACACACACACACACACACACACACACACACACACACACACACACACACACACATTTATGTAGACGGGCCTCCTTGTTGTGTTTCCTCTTTCTCAGCTTCATAGCAGTTCCTCATTATGAAGACACAATGGGAAGCAGCGTCTGCCTGGACCAATACCACTAAGCATAAATAATGCAAGGTCAGTGTCTCTCCTTTCTCCCGTTTTTCCCCAGGGGAGGGGTGGGATCTACAGCTTTGACACACCAGCAGGTCCCTTTCAGCCCATTTACAAGCTCTATGTTCTCTGAACTTCCTCTCTTCCTCCTCTCATCTCTACTCTCTGTTGATTTCTTCTCTGTCCGTCTTCCTCTCTTCTTTATTCTGTTTCACTTGCCTCAGTTTGTCTTTCCGTAGCTCATTTCTTCCTTTACCCTTTCTTCCATTTTCCTTATTATATTTGCATGAGTCCTGTCCTCTTTTCTCCTGTAATTTCCTGTCTTTTTCTCATTTTCTTACTCACCTTCCCACCTTTCCTGCCATTCTCTTTATCTCATCCCTTCCCATATTCCCATTGACCTCTCATGCCTTCTCATCATGCACTCCTTCATCTTTATTGCTTCTCCTAATCCACTGCTGCCTTTTCACCCTCCAATTCTTAGCATGATACATTCTCTCCTCACTTCCTCTTTCTTTTCCCCCCGCTGTTCCCTAACTCCATGCGCTTCTCTCTTTTGATTACACTTTCCTCTTCTTGTTTTCAGAGAAGTACATCTTGGAAAGAGGAGGGGAGGGAGGAAAGAAGAAGAGTGGTGGGGGTTAAAACAAGGCTCCCTAGAGCCAGAGGGACAGCTTATCCTTATCAGGCTTCAACCTGCTTATTAGATCCTCCAGGACATGCCACGCTCTTCACTTAGACAACACCACCTACCCCCTCCTCCATCTCTCTATCCACTCTATTCCTTCTTTCTCCCTCCATCTAAGGTTTTTAATACTACGTCTCACAGCAGCACTGGGGGAGAGGGAAGTTTAGTCATGATAGGAAATGAAAATAGGTCCTTGGCCGGGAACAGTGCTGTCACATTGTTTGTGTATTGTTTATGAAATCAAAGTTGTGAAGTGAAAGTGTGAAACACTCTAATTGCAGCTATTATCACACCAATCCATTTGTGTCATATCATTCCCAGCACTGTTACAGGTTTACCTCTTTTTACTCTCTGCCTTGCAGGCAGTAAAAATGATGGTAAAAACTGAATCTATGGTTGTTTAGATGGTGGAAAAAAGTATAGGGATGGAGGAGAAAGGATGAAGTAAAATCAGTATATTCCCATTTTTGGTCATTTTTCAAAACTCTCCAGATTATAATATGAGGTATAATAATCCAAATTTACAGTTCAGGTTTTTTTGTGTATTTGTACACACTGTATAGTTTACTAACAAATTTGGATTAATTACTCTGTATCTTACTCTTGTGTAGTGCTGTGTATCAGGCAGGATGTTGGCCCAGAATGCAGGACTCAGGAGACAGAGCATGAACTGAGAAAGGCAGCTTTAAGACTTTTCCAAAAAACACAGAATACAACTAAGGTGGGATGGAACCAGGAATACAAACTAGCAGCACGGGAAGAGCACGGGAGCATGCAGCACTAAAGAATGAGGGGTGACACGACAAAAAACAGCAGGAGACAGAGACAATATAAACACTCAAGGGATAACGAGAGGAGCGATAACAGGTGGGACACACGGCTTGAAACTATAGAAATAACATGGGGGGGGGGGGGGGGGGGGGGTAAACACAACACAAACTGCAGAAAACAGCAGTTACCACAATAAAACTGGAAGACACAACTGAACAGGAAACAAGGGTTAACTTGACATTGGGGAGAACAGAAAGAGTCGGCAGGGGAACATGGAAAGACAAAGGACAAATGCAAAGGCTGGGACACCAAGAAACACAGCTGAACTCAGTGGGGAAAGCAAGACAAGGAGAGCAAAACTACACAGTGCTCATGAGACGAAAGACTAACAAAATAAAACAGGAAGTAACTAAACACAGAAAAATTATCAGACAAAAAACTTGACAAGCCACAGGGAACACATGGGAGACATGATAACTAAACAAGGGATAGAATACAACAATCTATAAACAAGAACAGAACCCAGGTCACTAAAACTAAGAGGGCCAGTGAATAAAAATACTAAATACAGAGCGAAACCTAAACAAGATATCAAGAACAAAGGAGTAAACACTGAGGCATAACAAATAATTAGACACAAAACAGATAAGAGACCAAACACAGAGATGAAGACTAAACCAGACACGGAAACATGAGGGAGGCAGGAATACACAGGGACTCGTGGAATACAATTTAAACCGAAACCATGAACAGAACTAGATAAGAAACCAAAAGCTGGGAATATAAATATAAGGAAAAAAGATACAAAACTCTGGGTCCTGGACCCAGGGAGCATAACAATTACAGGGTATAATCTATAGTGTTACTGTCCTGTTTTCCTTCTCCCCCACTGCAGGTCAAAAAAAAAGCCAGGCCAGGAAGCCCCATCCCGGCCCTTTACCATCTGCCATGCCCCAGGAGCTGCCAGCATCTCCCCCTCAGAGCCTGCAAGCAGCAGCCTTGCTCAAACCCCCACCCAACCCACATGAGCACCTAGCACCCAGTGGCAGGGAGAAGCATCCTGTCAGAGCAGATCTATGTTCAATAGTGGCAAGTACTGAAAAGCAGGATGATGCATGTGTCCATATACTGCATGTAGTATGTACCTCCTGTTTGTGGGCATGTTAACATAAATAAATACTGACTTCCATCTGATTTGTCCATGCTCATCAAATAAATAATGGGGGTCATTTTTGCTCCAGTGTCAAAGCCAAGGTAGGGGACTGCTTATCTGAAAATGTCCATGGATCTATGCCATCCAGTGGCAAGAATAGATGAGAGGCACATGGTGTTTCTTGAAGTAAGTGTAGGCCACAGGCAGCCCTCCTCCATCCTGCCCTCAAACCCACAGAGACTTGGTGAATGCCAGACCTCCATGTGGAGTCTTAAGATAGACACACTCAGGCAGCAACAGCACATGGTATCATATCTCTAAGATCCTTACCAAAGACAAGGCCCCAATAAAGCCCCCTCACGGTGATTTATACTCACCAATGTAGAGGTGCCTGACAGTAGACACACACTTGCACACCATCTGATTAGTCATCATCCATCATATCCTGACGAGGGGGACTCCCTCTGAAAATAAATGTATATTTAGGAGCCCTGCTGTGAGGAAAGAGGGGAGGTGGGGGGATATTGTATCTTGTTACGACAACCACTCCAAAAGGCTAAAATTAATGGCTCTTAGGCCGTCACTGGAGTGACACCCAAGCCCTCAGAGAGCTATCAGCGAGCAGCAGCAGCAAATTCCACAGCTCACTGCCACATCCACACCAATTCTCACTGCCATGTCGAAGTCGTCTAAACAGCTGTCACTCACAACATGGCATGATGGAAGGCAGTGGTATCCACCCATGCTAATATGTGATAACAAAATGGCAGCATGTTTATTATGTAGTTTTGACAGTATTGTCTTTCATATAAATGCAAAAAAAGACTGAAATGATATTTTTTATCACCCATATATATATATATATATATATATATATATATATATATATATATATATATATATATATATATATATATATATATATATATATATATATATATATATATATATATATATATATATATATATATACACACACACAGTCTCCCCCACCACATACTCATGCTCATGCCCCTGTAGGTGCAATAGATTCACACCATCAGATAGTGTTAAATGAGGGACTAATGAGAGCTGACAAGAGACAGACCAATTAAACCTCATCAATTCCTGCCTCCCTCTCTCTGAGGTGCCAGCAAACACACCAATCAACAACTTGATCAGTCAGGGGGTGACACTACAATAGAATGGCCACACCAAATCACAGCTTGGCAGACTTATAACCTTTTGGTCGCGATTAACGAACCACGTAAGCTCTTGCTAAGCATGTAGCGATGAGTGCTGAAACAGGAAAGTAAAAGTAGCCTATAAAAGGCTGTGTAGCTGTGTAAACTTTCAAATTTAAGTAGTACTCAGATTGCATCACATGTGTTTTCAAATTCTAAGAATACCAAAAGCAATTTTGTGCTTTTATGTGCATGTGTTGTTTGTCCTCCTGGAGTTCCAAAATTCAATCCCTAAAATAAAAAAATTTATAAATAATGAAAACTACAGCAACAAATGCTTATAGTGCTTTATTTGTACACCAGACTGTATTTGATGTTCCCATTTGTGACAAGTTTTCCTCCAAAGGACAATAAATTTGGATCTTGTGATCACAACATATGGGTTCTAGCTGTCACAGCTTTGACCACAAAAGTAAGCATCTGATACATCCACAGCCCCCTGAGGTGGATCAGGTATATTTCTGCACCCCCACTGGAAATCAATGACCTGCAAATTATTTATGGAAAATATACACTGTGTTGACTTACTGTTGCTGTAGACCCTACAGATTTATACAGGAATTGCACCACACAAATCATGCATAGATGGCACATGCAAAGTGATAGGTGACTTTGAGGCACGGTAAATATGGATTGAAGTCTGTGTGTGGCTGTGAGCATGTATAAAAATGCAGCTTCCAAACTTAATTCCCTCTCCAAAGTCTAAACAACGATTAAAGAGCTGAGCAAAATCTATTACAATAGCCACTCGTTTCCCACAAACTCTTATGGATGCTGCACCTCCTGAAAAATATATCTTCCTCTGTTGACCCACTTGGGCCAGTGTTGATGTATGCATTGATTGTGTCTGCTGTGGCTGTCACAGCAGAGGATAATAATAATCCAGGATGGAATAGAGCAATCAAAGCAGTATGTACAGTACCCAGTTGTTCTGAATTGAATACTTAAGATGAATACCTGTTTTTCCTATATGTTGGGAAAGTTTAAATGAGGTCAGGGAAAACTTATTCTTATTTTACTGAGTAACAATACAGAAGGCTCAAATAAAAGTCAAATCACTTTTGTTTATGTGGCACATTTAAAAACAACATAAATGGAAGAATATTCCAAGTATCCAAAAAAAAAAAAAATCCACAACATACAACCTAAAGCTACTAATGCAGATAAATGACAGAAATGACATTATAAGCTTTAATCAGCAGGGTCAGAACCTTTTGTGACACAAGTTGAGACAGACAGGAGCAAAGACCAGAGGGCAAAGTGGCCTGTACGAACTAATTTATGACAGGCCGAAGGTGCAAATGCCCTGTTTCTTCAGATCAAAGCTTTTCTATTGTCATTCTTTTATTTTTGTCCCCACTGAGACACTTCCATCCGGCAGGTCTAAACTCACAGATCCGTATAATTCCCTATTCTTTTCAGTTACCTCCTTACCACCCTTGGCTTGCTGATTTCACATAATTAACCACTCTACCTAAAGTGGGTCTGATAACTGTGGCATCACTGTCAAACGACTGCTCCCATAATCTGCTTTCTAGAGAGCCTCACAGGCCCTTAGACCACCATGGAGGCACATACACTCCCTGAACAGGGTACATGATGCAGAAGGAACCTTTGCAGGGCTACTAATGCAGCTATTAACTAACTGGCTCTCAGATATTTGACAGTTTCTTCACACAATAAAATGTAAGCAGCCCAGAAAGCCCCCAGTGGCCCTTGCCAGGGTGTTACATTGTCAGAACAGAGTTTCAGCCACTACACAATCATCATTTCCAAATTCCTACAGTCAAGATGGAAGAGAAACTGTGAAAACAAAACAATTACCCTTCCCACTGTGGGAAATCTGTGTGACTAGCATCTATCCGTTCTTAACAATTCAACCAACTTAGTGTTACTCTCACGCCCGAACCAATCCCAACAGTCATCCAACAAGAGGCGGAAGGGCTAACAGACAACCACATACTCTCGCATCCACACTTATGGCTGATGTGGACTCACCAATTAACCTGACATGCATGTCTTTGGACTGCAGGAGGAAGTCAGAGAACTGAGAACATGCAAACTCCACACAGAAACCAGACAGTTCAAACCAGAAAGGGGCACTGATAACTGCTAAGTCCACTGATAACAGTCTAACTAGTACACCAAGTGCTCAAGCTGTAAAGACGCATGATTACAACTTCAGGTGGATGGGAAGTCCATATCTTCAACTGAAAACTTTACAAACTTTTTGGTGTAAAAAATAAAAAGTCAAATTTGTGTCTTTCTACTTCTTTTTTATCATCTTGCTTGTCAGGAGACAGAGCTAACCCCCGTGTCAACATTCAAAAATCCAATTCTAAAAAAGTCAGTTAAATTAAATTACAATAAATAAATGCAGCTTGGTGTCATATTGCAAACATATTTCATATATTGTTGCTCAGTAGTGTTTTTCCAAATTCTAACGGTCAGGTTTGATATAATTGGGGCCACAGTAAACCATCACAACACTAAAAAAAAATCCAAATATAAAAATAGAAAGGGAGAAAGTGTTATTATTATGTGAATTATGAGTGTAAAGATCACTAGTTGAATCCATGACTACTCAAACAGGATGTGACATGGAGGACACATGGGGGGTCTTCCAGCATGGGGGTCTTCCCCTTCACAGCTTCTGCAGGCAGATTTATCATCTGGAGGTTAATGGTGGGCCACCAAAAGAGGAGGGGGAGCTTCAGTATAGGCGGAGGGCAGCAGGCTAGAATTTGTTTTTAAATTCTTTTTTCTCCTTTTCTTTTAAAAAGCAACATTATTTGCAGGTTTCTTACTAGGGGCCAAAAGTCCATAAAGTTTTGATGAAAGTGCCGCAGCTACATGCCTGAGGAGTAATTGGATCCTAAGGGTTTAACCACTGTTAACTTTTATTACTGTAAATACTCTCTGTTTGCTTCTGTCCTGTCTCACACAATCTCTGGCTGCTTTTATGTGTGACCTGTGTTTGATTAACCCCTGCAGTACGCTTAGGGCCCATTTGTACATACCCAGTATACACATAAAAGGACACAAAATGTTTTGCCATAAAGTAGGTACATGCTTGTAGACGGACGGACATAAATATGGTGTCAGTAAAGGTTACAAAAACATTAGCCCTGTATCAACAATGTTCCATTTGTCACACTGCTACCCTAAAATATCCTATTTGTATATAAAGTGTCTGCACAGAGCAAACAAAGGCAACAAATATGCATGGTTAATGCCTTCTACACATACATACAGAAAATAAAAATGTTTACAAATACATTCATGCAACTGGGCTGAAAATAAAAGCCGTTCATTCATTAACTGAAGGGTTAGTATAACAGAAGCTTTTGGAAGTTTATTTATGGAGTCTGTTTGATAGCAGGAGATGTACATACAGACAGACAGTCAGACAGACAGGGCTGTGTGGGGGAGATCAGTGAGGTAGAAAGCCCTGATTGATAAATTCCCTATCTGGCTATTTACGATCTGGCTGCAGAAGAGGCAGGCTTCGCCAGACAGAAAAGCAATTAATCTGCAAACGAGCTGGGGAACAGCCGGCCTGAGCATTGGAGCCTCCTACCAGCGTCGCTCTGGAGGGGAGATAAGGCTGCAGACGGCTATTTATTGTACATTTTAATTAAGTGCTTGTTAACGCTAGTTATCTTAACAGTCACAAAATTACCGTTGTAATGCATTTAGTTTGAGGAAAAATGGAGAGGGCTGGAGCACTTTATGAAAGCTGGCACAGCTTGCCTTCATTTGAAATCACAGGCTAAATTCAGAGGAGGCGGATGCCACAATGATCTAAGCTCAGGCACTAATGGTTATTTAATATGGCCATCAGCGGTCCCAAGTCCCCAGCATACGGCACTCGCACAATAGCCTCCAAACCCTCTTTAACACTTATTTGAGATGACAGGAAAAATGAAACCGTTTGTGCTTTCAATGGAAAAGCAATCATTGGTACATTATACTCCGCTTGCCCTATCATGCTAATGCCGGGTAAAAATGTCACCAAATGTATTTAAAGGCCTGATGGAGTGTTGCCGTTTGATTCCTGCTGCCTGCCTGATTAATAAAAACCTTCAATTTGTATGTAAATGCAACCTGGGGTTCATATCATCTGCACACCTGCACCTGGAGAAAAATAATAAACTCAAGTTTAATGTGGCAATTATGAGAGTTTATGGGGATTGTGGGGAAGAGGGTGGCAGAGGGTGGCAGAGGAGAGGCTGGCTTGATGAGGGGGTTCTCAGAGGGGAGTGGGCCGACCCAGACCAGCCCGCTACAGGACTGACCTGATGCACAAATATAACCTCAGCTCGCAGAGTTACCACAAATGCATGTCTGCACAACACAGGCTGGGAGCAGGGATTAAGGCCATTCATAGATGTTTTGTTTAGAACAATTATTAGTTGGTTTGCATTGTTACTAGGCACTCTGGGATGGACTGTTCAGATTTTAATTGTTAATCACATCCATAGAAGAGATTATATCGTGCATTTATTATTCAATGAAAGAGAACCTGAGTCTTTTTGACTTTTTCTTCGGTTCCTCTAAACTTTGTGTTGACTTGTGAGATCTGAACCCCAGTGTCCGCATGGTTCTGTCTGCGTAGTAACACCCTGACCAAGAGAATGATCAAATGCTACAATGCTTCATATTTATTCAACATGTGAATGGCATTAACCTTACATCAAACTGGCCCTACCCATTTTACCCCTGGTAACTGAGTTATATATTGTGTATGCTTCTCTTTTCTTTTACATCATACATTCTCAGCTTTACTTCCTCCGAGAACAAAGTGAGAGTGTATTGACTGAATGTGAGAAGAATAAAGATTAAGCAGCAATGATACTCTTTAATGAGCTTGCTAGGGTGGCAGCTTGCAGCTTTCACCCACACACTGGGACTCTGTCTTTAAAGCTGGCTTCTCCTTCACAGCACAGCACTAACATGTCTCACCTTGTCCACTGTAACCTGTCAGGATTAGCACTATTCAAGTAGGGAGACAGAGCAGAGGAGAGGACCTGCTGAATAATTTGACAGAAACCTTTCTTTGCTTCAGACAACTCAGCAGAGTTTGGACCAAACACTAAAAGCAGTCTGTTCACATAATGATGCAACTATCAGTCAGACAAAAAAAAAAAAAAAAAAAAAGCAAAAAGGAGTTAAAATTATGTAATTTTTTAATGAATATTTATTTACTGCCCTCCCCATAGATGATTCATAAGCGTTTTATACAGGTTAGGGCCCTAGCTCTTCAGTACTCTTGCTGCTATTGAAGATGTGTGATAGAACCACACACAGGAAAGTGACAAAGACCATGCAAGAAAAGAAAGAATGTGAATACAGTGATTTGGAAGAGTATCAAAAACTTCTGTGGTCTGTATTATGTGGGTGAGTAGACTGGAGCGGTGCGGTGAAGATGGTGATAATAGTTATCTGCAGAGATGATCTTCTCAGGCATGATAATAATGCTACAGTAGTGTGACTGTGAATCAGTACCTTGATAGAGCATAAGATGTGAGCCCTTCTCTCTCAACTCAAGGTAAAAAAAAAAAAAAATCCCCACTTGCCTAATGGCTTTAGACAGCAGCCATTCGGCCCTGCTAATCTTCCGTCTCTCTGAAAATAACTTTTTGTGCTGTATGAAGATTGGATTTTACAGATCACAACGGCAAGGCAATGCATTCACTCAGCTGTACTTCTCATGAGAAACGTATCGTGATCTCTAATAATATTCTGTATACGGCTTCAGTCAAGCGCTACCTTTAAATGTGATGCCGTATTAATATTAATATTTATGGACTGTGGAGGAGTGCAAGCCATCTGAGGGGTACGGGCAGAACAAACTTCCATTAATTCCTATGGAGGGGAAAGTCCAAATTAATTCCTTTTCACATTTTAATGCCTTTATGCTAATGCAAGTTCAGATGGAAGGGACGGTGAACCCACAAGAGGAGGAGGGTTAAAGTTGACTTTTACACCTGAGAAATCGTTCTTCACATAGGGAAATGGGCCCGAGCTACCATTTAAAGGATATACCAGTACACACAGTTTCAGGCTTGACTAAAGTTTTCAAAGACTGCAACAGTTCTTTATTGTTTTTACAGTTCTACAAAGAAGGTGTAAATGTTTCAGGTTTTTTTCTGTTACTTTTTGTTTTTAAAATTCTAAAAATCCATTTGGTGCTGAAAAACGCATTCCACTGAACTGTTAAATACTGGTTACAGTTTATTTCAAATATAAATTGATCTTACTTTGGTTGCGTTTGTTACCAGTACAGTTATGATAATTGATAGGAACATGGAGAATACATTCCAAGAGCAAGGAATGACACTTTAGCCAGATAATCCAAGTCTCCTTAACTGGAGGTAAAAACCAAACCAAAAGTGAACACGGATGAAATGTTTGTAATAATCACTCTAATTAAAACAGTGTGTACTTGCAACTACACCGACAATGACAGGCAAACATTGAATCTGGCATTCACTCTGTAATCAGTAATGTTTACAACCAGCAGCATTGGCAATCATTTTACAATTTGCCTTTGTTTTCTCTTTCAGTGAATTTTGAAAAATCAGGGGCTTGTTTCAAACCCCATTGATCATCTGACTTCTTTGCCTTTTTTGCTTGGCTGGACTCTTTAAGTAACATTGCAGCATTTCCAGCTTCCAGCAGTAATGATGCTCTGAATACCAACAAGAATGGTGACCAAAACTGTGAAAAGAAATCCTGAAAAATTGCAAAAATGTTCGATTGCCAGCTCACAAATATATTTAAGGTCTGCAGTGGAAATGAGTTCTACACCACATCTGTCCCAGTATTCATCTGATCAAGAATCCCAACATATCTAGTCAACTTCATTCTGTTCCAAAGGGAAAATCTAAGTCTATCCACTCTGGTTTGTCTGGACTGGTTAATGTGGTGCTGAGCTGAGGCAAACACAAATAGATTGCGCTGCTAACAATTGTGCCCCCTCTCCACCCTACTGTGTTACAACTGTTATCATTACATATTTGCTTGGGAGACAAGCTCGTGCTCCCTCCAGATAGGTCCCTATCAGTACATGTCTATGTTGTGACACCTGGAGGGTAATTGTCATTAATTGCACTCATTTGGGCGGCAGGTCAGAGTAACCGAAGCGCAGGTGTTTGGGACAAAACATGATTATTCCCATCCAAAGAATGTGAGGCTAGGAAAGAATGATTTTGCCATTGTAGATGGGCCTACACATAATGACTGTCCATTTTTCTGGTTTTATTACACATTAGTGGGTAATTGGGGCTCAAAAAAAAGTGGGAAAAATGTCATCATTATTCCCTCCTTTCCTCCATTTCCTCCATTAGAGAGATGGAGCACTCTGTCGTTTTAGAACTGGAAACTCTAAAAAGCTAAGCTAACTGCACTGAGTTAACAATGGCTTGACAGGTCACAGGAACGAGGCAACGGTTCCCAGATCAAGAAATTTAGTTTCATCATGATGTTTTCATGTTATAGGTATTTCTATGTGAGCTTACTCCTCTGGACTGCATGCATGACTTGAGTGTTTACAGCCAATATAATTTCCGTGACAGTAGTATTTATCACAGACTTGTATCCAGTGTCATAATGTGGAAGCTTTGGAATGACATGCTATAAACACAGTCCTTAATTTAACAGACCTCTTAATCAAAAAAGGGGGTACCATGGTACCCAAGAGGCCCTTAAGAGAGACACTGGTGTCAGCAGAATTAATGAGACCCTTATTCATGGTTCAAATGAGTTTAATTGTAAAGTAAAGGCCTTAAAGCACTAGTCCTTTATCTCAAAGCCATCCAGCTGTTTGACTCTGATTACCTTACTATCAGTTTCTGATAGTGTTTTCAAGCACTGTTACAGCTATATGACACTTAAATAACATTGTAAAGTACTTATCGGACATGGGGTTATAGTCTGTAGACCCAGCCATTGCACATTAAAAATAAACTATCTCTTGACTTCTGTCACATTGAGACACACATCATATATTTTCACTTTGTTTAACGTTCTTCTTCTACACTTCGGAATTCAGTCTTTCCTCCCCTGCTGTTGCCATTCATCTGCATTTACCCAGAGACTGACATGAGTGTGACACTGACACACTCCTTAGGCTATGATGTTTCCTTTCTTCATTTTTTTCTTTTTTGTTGTTGTTGTTGTTGCTATTGTGATGGAAACAACAAAAGAGCCATTTAAGACTCAAAACTACAACTAAACCTGTCACTGTGAGTGCTTGTGTGTGTGTGTGTGTGTGTGTGTCTGTGTCTGTGTGTGTGTGTGTACCCCACATGGGCGGAGTGCAGACACCAGGCGCAAACATCCACAATCTGTCCTAATAGCACAGCAGTATACAAAGCACAGACTTCAAATATAACAACCAAGCTACATTCCCTCATAAAAACACTGTTTACCATCGCTGTGATAATTTACCCAGTAACATGTGCCCTCCACAAGAGCAAACACTGAGGGATGCCAATGTGAGTGTGTTGGCTGACAAAAATACACAGCAGCAGCTGGGGCCCATGTTTGAAGGCCAGCCCTCCACACTCCATAGCTCAACATGGAGGTACACTGTGACTTCAACACTAAGTTAGTGAGAGGAGGAGATTTAGGGTGGGCCTGAAGTTGTGTATGCAGGTGTTGACGACAAATGAGATGTTACTCATCACCTTCAGCCTGGATTTCCATCCACCTTTTAATCAGAACATTCGGCACTGCTATGTATTTTAAATGTCCAATAAATCTTTCAGATAACCATGAATTAAATAAGAATATGTCAGGTGTTCTTCATAGTAAATACAAATTATATTATCTTGTAAAACCAAGGACAGTCAAGCCATTTAAAAATTTAAGGTATTATTTTTCTTGGTGTATTTTGAAAAAAAAAAAAAAAAAGAAAAGGTCAAAAAACAAATTTATCAGGGAGTTTAGCTCCATGCCAGAAAACACTGGGTCTGAGTATGTGTCGCATAGGCCATCAGATATTTGTGTCCAAAATCTGCTGCACATCTCCCTTCTGTCCACCTGAGCTGTGGACACTAATACAGGGGAACCTGAGGCTGGTAGTGCCAGAGCCTGCTTGCCAAAGCCTCAGAGAAGACAGATGGCATGCGAAAATCAATAACCCCACACAACATCACCCATTTTGTGAACAAATGAATCTGCTTTGACAGTGTGTGTATGAGCGATCGGGTGACCTGCTCTCTTCCCATCTGAACATCCTCCTCTCCACTCCCCAAGCGTGCTGTTATTTATGGCAGTTGGGCCCTACACTCCTGTGTGCTTTGATGTTTAATTCAAGGACCCACAACCAGGCAGGGAGGAGAGCGTGGGTGTGTTGGGAACTCACGGGAGCTCAGGAGCTCAGGAACTCTGATTTCCTATAAATATTCCCTGTGCTGCTCACACTGGTTTCTGTTTGTGTCACTGCTGAGGAGTTACTCCATGCGGGGCATAAAGGCGCTGCGAAGGTCTCTTTGTGGTTTGATAGTTATACTGACAAGACTGAGGTTGATACCGTAAAGTATTTGATGCATTAAGAGTCTTGTGACATTCTAAGAGATGTTCCTAAAACTCCACTACGCTAAGACAGCTATAGTGCTAAATGTTTACTATCAAAGCCCATTAGTGTCTGCCCTATCATCAAGGTCTGACATGCTTTCCTCCACCTAACTCTCACTACCTCTAACTACCACTATATCTTTCTGTCCCACCTGTTTTATCCCTCCTTCTCACTCTCTCTTTCTGCATACCGGACACACTCTGAGATTTATTCTAGCCAAGAGCAGCTCTAGCAAGGGGCTGGTGTTAGCAATTTATGGTTTAATAAGACTTACATAAGTCTTGCAGGTGTGCTTTACGTTCCCCACCCGAGCCCATTTGGAGGATTTATGGAAGGCCTTTGGATTGCTGGCTGATTTAGAAGTCCTCTTTCCTGTCTCTGGCCTGTCCGGGCCACTACACCCTCCCCGAGACGTCTAGCCTGACCGGCCAAATGTTCATCAAAGGGGGGGGGGGGGGGGGGGGGGTCTGGCTGGGGACATGCCTGCCAAAGAAACACAGACATCATAGCAAAACCATGTCTGGGCTGAGTACAGGTGTGTGATAAAGTGTTCATAAACCTAGGTAATGGTGCATTGGTGTTGGCCACCTTGTTAATATAAGCACTGAGATACAAATCAGAGTGACATATGGGCTAGACTGGAGGTGTCCCACTGGGTATGCCTATAGCAATGATTTTTAAATCAGAATAGATATCAAAAGCCACATTCAGTCCTGATACATGTGGCTATTGTTAAGCAGAAGAGAATGGTTTCACTGTCTTGGTCGCCCCCACTAACCTCTACCATTGTAGAAACACGCAGGGGCACTTCCAGCTGTGTGATGGCACACAAGCTGCACACGAGCGCCATAAAAAGCACAGAAACGGGTCCTCAGCTGAAATATTTGTTGCCAAATAAGTGTTATTCTGATGAGGCGGTGCTCAGCTGTTAGGTTTTAATATGCCAGCTAAGAACACAGCTTTAATCAGAAACAACATCCTTTTCAGTATTCCATCGCTGATTCCAACAAGAACATGAACAGTACCGTCTGAAAGCCAGGCTGATGAAAAACAGTGCAATTTCCATCCCCACTGTTGACTCTTAATTGCTCATCTGGGTAGATGCTAATTGACAATGACCTTTGGCCTTCCCTATCTTTTTGTTTATGTAATCTCACAGGGTGGTCCCAAAGACTGCAAAAACATTGACTTGGTTTTCACACAGGAGAAAATTTCAGTTTTTTTCAAGATGAAAATTACCATGACCATTTCATATATGTATTTAAATAGACTTTAGTTTTTTAAGAAAAATATTTCTGTAATTGTCAAAAGGTACTTTAAGGTGGGCATGAAATAGATACTCAGAATGAATTTCGTAATTCAAATTTCTGGAATATTGCAATACAACGATTTTTGTCAGTTTCAGGGCGGCAATATTATAACCACATATGAACCCATCAATAATACAAGAGGCCATTTAACTGTAAACACCAAAGTACACAGAGGCAATCCCTGAGCTGCAGAGTACAATCCTTAGGCAACTGGCAGGTGGATGAGATGTGGTGTGTCTGTGTTTCCACTGGATAAGTTTGTGTATGTGTGAGGTTGGAGGACTAGACTCAAGGAAAAGTATGTCCAGGCGGGCAAACGGATGGATGGGGATGGTGCTTGGCACACACATGCACACACACGCGCACACACACACACACACACACACACACACACACACACACACACACACACACACACACACACACACACAAATACACAGACACACACAGGACACTCCACCAGTCAGATTCTGCCGTCAACGCCACCAGGGACCCGCCATTCTCATGCAACAATGCAAAAAAAGCTCATTACCATCTTCTAAATATGCATGAATAGAAGCCTGAATAACCATGGCCAGTTGTCACCTGAAGACTGGCCTTTTACTGTCCAATAAGCAAACATATCCATCTCCTGGACTGATAGGCCTCATAAAGGAGGTCCTCTTACCACTTTTCCCTGGAGCGCTGCAAAGAAAGGGAATTTTGAAATGCTAAGTAAGGAAGTGGGAGAAAGAGGGAGGGGAGGCTAGAATCAGTCATGTTGAGTGACATTTCTCAAATCTGCGCATCTTATCCAGGGTGAGATATTCCTATCTGACTGTCATAGGATGTGACACGACAAACCCTGAGTCTGTGAATGAGCGAGTGATTGCACAGTGCTTAACAGACAACACACGCCGCACCTCCTTCCTGTTTAATGCCAGCTGTAAAAGGGGAAGGGAGACTGTGTGATCACACAGGCAAAGTAAATACAGTCCTTTGTTGGCCTTACCTGTGGGAAATATTGCTGCTTTGTTTCAGTTCAACAAAGTGTCATTGTTAAAAGAAAGAAGGCAATGTAGTTAGGGATCTCTTCAAACATTCGCTTTGCTAACATTTATATTAGGCACCTATCATTACGCAATGAAATTAATTATAGGTGGCATCTGTACTTGTAAGCAGATGAGCATGCTGCAGACAAACAAGTTGGACCACTGTTGGTTCTGAGAAGCTTCCCCAGGCAAAAGAAATGATATAGACTGAAAGGAGTGCCCTCCTCTTAGATAAACACAAACACAACATTAAAAAAAAAATTCGGGTGAAAAACTTTCTACTCAATAAAAAAAAAAAATCTAAAGTAGAAAAATTATTTTGTTTTATCATTAAGTTTCGTCCTGCAAACATTCTTGGCACTATTATTCAGTAATCAGAAATTCACTTAAGCAGAATTGACTGGATAACAAGAATAGGAATTTCACCATATCAAAAGCATCGGGCAGCCCTATCATTTTGAACTCTTGTCAAAAGCTTTGATGTGCCCGGTTCTCAATGCGACAGTGTGCAAAAAAAAAATCTCAGCTCAATTTAAGTCTCATCCAAAGAGCTTACAACTGTAATTAAATCATTAAATTCTTGTCTACGCTTCACAGAGCGTAGAGAAATTAACTTCCCACCAACCTCATTTTCTATTTGAACATGAAATAATGATTTTCTGCCAGTCTAATTACAAAGCCAACATCTGATCAAGCCCGCATCCAGAGGGGATTATCACATGCGCCAGTATTAGACCTCATTACCAGCCTGAGTGCAGAATTATTACATCTTGTAATTGGATGGTGAGATTTATATACAGATCGGGCCGGTTTCTGTAAGATTGTAATTACAAGCTTCGTTGGTTAGCTACTTATCAGAACTTTGCAGGAAAACAAAACAAATGGCTGAGCGAAATGAGCATGTCATTAACCTGTAACCCCAGCGTGGGGGGAGAAGTGGTGTAACGCTCATGTCTGCATTAAGGGAAATAGGTTCATCCATTTCAGTGCCCCGCCTGTGATGGCTGAGCAAAACAGTCTGTTTCATTTACTTAACCTGGGTAATCTGTGTGGGTAGAAAACACAGGCGCAGAGAGAGAGGGAGAGGGAGAAGAAAAAAGGCTATAAATGAGCTGTCTCTTCTGCCAGGATGGGCTCAATGTTTCTATTACTTAAGGCTAACAGGCTGTGAAGCCATCCATTCTGGAGGCTGCAAGGGGGCTATTTCGCCTGCCTAAGAGGGAGAAGGGGTCCATCGATCCCAAAGCCTCTGCCGCTTGCTTGCAAGAGAGCAGGGGCTTTTTGTTGCATCACTAAAACAATATAGGGAGGTAAAACTCGCACACACAAACAAACACAGACACAAATGAGAAAAAAAAAAAAGAAGGAGAAGAAGAAGAAACCTGCACAGCTCCTAAGTAACCCATAACATAAACAGGCAAGTAATCAATGGAGAGGGTAGGCAAGCAGAGACGGCCAGGTAAAAAGAGAGTGGATAGAGGGAGAGAAAATAAAAATTGTTCAATTACTGGGCAAACACGTTTTTTTCTCTTTTTTTGAACAAGTGATTTTGCAGTGCAAATCAATGTTGGCAGGTCAGGCTGCCTGCTACTAATCTTGGCATTACAACTCTCCAATCAGAAGCTCTCAGGTAATGGAGTTGTTATTGAACTTCATAGTCTGGATTAGATTCTCGCTGAAGATCAATGCTGCACCAAGATGAGACTGATAAACCCTTGATAGCAATCTGAATCCCTGAAGCCATGGAGTGAAGCATGCTGTGCTCAAATACAGAAGAGGAGGGAGGTGTCTGGACAACCCCCCCTATAAACGCACACACACACACACACACACACATACACACACCACACTCACCTCAACTCTAAAACACTGGAACAAAACCACTAGTATCTTAAGTCACATATACGCTTTATAATCTAAACACCGAAGGGTCAGAAAACACGTCATGTTCCCTTCATGAAATATTGAGTAAAATGTATTCCAAATGGATTATACAAACATCTCACCTAAAATGAAACAAATTGCTAATGAAGTCCTGACACAATATGTTATCTGATTCAGTGAAAAAAGAAAAATGGGTGAAAGGGGCAAAGGGCAAAGTGCCAAGGCAATTTAATGACTGTGCTTCTATCTTCATTGGAACATTTTTATGCCCCCTTGTCATTTAAAAAAAAAAATAAATCTGGCATAATTATAAAATACTTATTCACATAAACTTAGCACAAAAGTAAAGAAAATTTGTGTTTGGTTGATTTCTTTGTTGTCACAATGCTTCTCGGTGATAAATCTTTTGCTGTTGGAAAGCCTGCTTATTTCCCCTTAAATGGTGCTGCATTTGTAAGGGAAATGGATTTGGGGGTTGAGCAGCAGAGTTGAGTATGTGGGCTGCGTGCATGGAAAACTTGCCAAATCTCCTCTGCCAATTCCAAAACAGCTTATTGGCTCTTGTTTGGTGTGGTTTATTGGATTGGATGATTGAAGTCTAAAGAAACAAGACATATTTTCAATTTAGCAATTTATTCATTTAACAAACAGGGGCCTCAGTAACATGTGGAAGAACCATACACGGCCACAACAGCCAGGCACCTCCTCCTCGTGCTGGTCACCAGCTCGGTCACACACTGGCATCCCATTCTTCAACCAGCATTTGTCGCAAGTCAGCCAGTGTGGTTGTGTTGGTCACCCTGTTACAAATAGCTCACCCAAGCTCATCCCACATATTTGATGAGGTAGGCAGCCCATTCCCTTTGCTCCACTCTCAAATTCTGCTTTAAATCCCGCTCTGTGGGGGCAAGCATTGTCAACTTAGAGGACGGAGTTCGGTCCAAGACTGTAGAGATATGGGATTGCCACTGGTTGCTGACTCTCATCTTGATATCTCTCTGCAATGAGATTGCCTCCAATGATTACAACTGTGATTGTCAGCACCTGGTGTACCAGATGCTCTAAACAAGAGTCAATAGCAGAACAAGCTGTTTGGCATTGGTAGAGAAGATTTGGCAAGTTTTTCATAGGTGCAACCCACAAACTCAACTCTGCTGCTCAACCCACAAATGCATTTTTCTCACAAATGTGACACCATTTAAGGGGAAACAAACAGGTTTTCCAATGGTATAAGATTTATTGACAAGAAGTATTGTTACAACAAAGAAATAAACACATTTCCCCACTTTTTATGCTAAGTTTATATGAATATCACATATCAGATAACAATTATTTACAATGACTACAAATACTGTGTTTTCTAACACAGGGCAGCACTGTCCAGTAAACAGTGCTCCAGAACCACCTATGTTCATTCAACTTAACACACTTCATTTTTGTTTCTGCGCTGGTTGTTGCTAACAATTTATTCAGCAACTCAGCCACCCTTTAGCATTAACCCAGCTGGGGCAACAAAACAGAGCACAATCAATGCTGGATCAATGAAGAAAGGTAATCAATCACAAGGTTTTCTTCTTCAAATATTTAATTAAACATGGTGGCAAATAACTTCAGGATTTATTGTTTGATGCTAAGAGCATTAGTGATTTTCTTCTTCCACGTTGCCACACGGGGTTTGAATGCTTTGCTGGTTAGGAGGCTTAAAGGGACCAGGGGAATAGCATGCAGACACATTTCCTATATATAATCACACACACACACACACACACACACACACACACACACACACACACACACACACATATATATATATATATATATATATATATATATATATATATATATATATATATATATATATATATATATATATATATATATATAAAATACATGAGTATATACTCACTTGTCTGTGTTCCTAATCCACTGCTGCTCTGGGGCACTCATTTCATTAGACATGAGCAGGCAAGGCTGACAGGCCATGAGGCTTCTATAATATATGGTCTAATGGCAGCCCAATCCCACCAAATGATGCTGATGAGCGATGTACATATCGTTTAAGTCTGCTAATGCTTGAAGATTGGGTAGAGGTTTGACATGTGCTGAACTTGGTGTCCTTTTGAGTCATAGATTTTAAAAAGCGAGAGATAGAAGTTTACGGAAGTCTTTTCATGATTTAGCAGTGAGGGCGTATCATTTGAAAAAAAATGAAAGAAATAAAAGTCTGCAGACCATATATATTGACTGGTAAATAATCTGCCTGCGCCAGAAGGGCTGGAATCATTCTGGGTCTATAGAGAGAATGTCAGGCTACTGGTGCCTATTGGAAAAATCTGATAGATACACAAAGATTAGCAGATATCCACACACATACAGAGATGGGGTCTGTGGGCCCTCAGAGGGCTGATAAGAGTGGGCGTAGGCAATGATAAGGCCCACTCATGGATGCATTGTTCTCCTAAAAGGGGCGTATCTCCCCTGCGTTGGTGGTTATGGAGCAGCAATTGAAGAGCAGGGAGAGGGTAATCATTATTGGTTGTGACAGCAGTGACCTGACAGCTGGGTCCAGTCTTGCTCCAGTGCTTGTTGTACAAGAGATAGCACCAGACAAACACACATTAATGCACACACATACACACATCTTTTAGTGTCTATCTCTGTGTGGGTTCCATGTACTTACACACATACTAAACCCAAATGTGAGTAAAAGCCACGTTTGTTTGGGATTGTTGGTCTTGTTTGTTGGACATACCTTGGAGAATATAGTGTTCATTACACCTTAATATGAAACCATTGGAGTGAGTGAACAACATACTGACAACAAAGATATTTTTAGAGCTTTCAAGTCGGGCAGAATGTATTGCAGGGAAAGAAAGGGGAATGTTGAAAATCAAAACAGTTTATGAGCATGGATGTCCTTTAAAATTTCATGACACTCTTTACTAGAATAACACTGTATGAAAATTTGGGTGACATTTTGGCTGAAGGTGGAGCTTAGGGGTTGTACAAAACATGGATTGATCTTATGGAGGCTGTGAATATCAACAGAAATGGAAATCCAACCTTTTTTTTTTTTTTTTTGGACATGCATTTGGGAATACCTTGGCAACAGCCAGTGTCAGGTGCCTCCAAATGGAAGCGCTAGTCAAATATACACCAATATCCCAATTCTGCATCTTCAAGGAACTATGATTAACCAATGTTCAACTGACATCATAGACAATGAAATACATTTCTCTGGGCCAGCATTAGAGGGACCATAAGTTACAGAGCTAAAGTTTACCAGTCTATAAACTTAAATACCCAGCATTTACACTTTTTCACTTGTAACCTCGAAATAATTAAAACTATAAGCAATTTTTATTGGTTGTGAATAAAAATAGAGCAATGCAGACAGAACCAGCAACTGAAAACAAACAAACAGCTGTATTGCTCAAAGCTGTTCCCCAAACTCTGTTTCCATATTTTTTGATTAAACAAGTGCAGCTTCGTCTATTCATTGGGTATGGTTACTTAGACGCTCACTGTCATTAATATCTAGCTCACTCTTAGACCTGCCTGGTGTTATAAACATAATAGGGTCACTATGATATCTTTTTTAAGTCCCGAGACAAGTGCAGTGTTTTAGGTCTGTGAATCCTTATCAAGGCTGCACTGCTGAGTTTAAGTGTTTGCTTGTAAAGGCTCGTTTGACCTCAGTCTGTTGGCATGTTGAGCCGCTCAATGGAACAGATTATAAAAGTTCCACACCTGGCAACCTTCATAACATACCACTACAGTATCTGTTCTCATAGAGCCTAATGTCACTTCATGGAAAATGGATCGCTAAATAGTAGACAAAGATGCCAATGAGAGCACAAAGTATTTTCTCATGATGACTTTGTTAATGCTGGTCATTCGTAACAAAATAACCTTTCCATTTTTTTCATCTGCACAAACAGTTCTCTCTTTACAATAATTGCTTGAATACACTGCAAAGACTTGTTTTTTGCTAGATGGGGTGAAAAATCTGTCATAACCTTGTAGTTCTCCCCTGGTGACTGAATCCTATTTGAATCTTAAAAAGAACAAAATAGAAAATTCTGCTACACTTGGTAAATAATTAATAAGGAAATGCTAATTTTAAAACAAAGACAAATGAGTTGAAAGTTTTCACTGGGGTAATATCATGGTACAGTTAACTCAAATATGACCATTTTTCTTAACAGTCTTATGATTCTCTTGTGTTCAATGCTTGTACATTTTTATATGAAGGTCAATGAGTTTTACCCTCAAGCTACTTGACAAACACCATTATAAATAAGATTCTTTAATGATATTCCCTAAATAGAATGACAGATTCAGAATGCTAATTAATATGTTTACTATACAGTGACAAGTATTTTTTTAGAAAATCATGGGTATGGTATAGATGACGGACCAAAAACCTTAATGCAACTTCAGTAATGTAATACTCTCCGAGGCCTGAGCACTTTAACCTTATATCATGGCTTGCTTATTTAAATAGTGGCATTAGTCCAATGTCAATGTGGTTCATACTGGCTAGTCAACTTTTCCAGACTTGTAATGTAATAACAAAGGCACTTCAGAGTCTTCTGCAACTATCCATCTTTGATTAGACATAGTCACCGCAGCATCGTGGTGAGATTCAGTTACATAGTGGTGATATCACGATTTTAAATCCTTCATTAGTTTCTTCACCTTGCCATCTACTATCTATCCTATACCCCCTGCAAAGTCCAGGCCACCACAGAGATGAGGAGGCTCCTCTCACCCGTGTTGGTACAGCTGCCTCTTCTCCAGCCCCAAATCGGCAGCAGCAACAGCTGGAAAGACTATGGCTTTGTCTGGCTCAGTGGGCCAAAAGTGCTGAGAAACTGATATTGGTCCGGTGGCAGTGTTGAGCTTTGGTGCCATAAAAGGGCATCACTGACTACCACTGGATCAAGACTAACTATGCTATGCTCTCATGAAAGAGACCGTGTGCGCGTTGCATAAGTGCTGTTGGTAGATACTTTGTGAATGAATAGATGATCTGCAAAAGCAGAGAAGCAGATCGTTGTGGATGTTCTGGGAAACAGTATGATTTACAGCTCATAGATAAGGCATCTTTTGAGCAACCCCTATGAAAATATTAGGACTCAAAGGCTCAAAAAAGTGCTGGAATGATCAGCTGAAAGGGTTTTTAAAGATCATTTCTAGGCTGCCTAGTACACTTTTTTTTTAATTTTTTTTTTTATCAATGGCCACTGTCTGACTCATGAACTAATTAAAAGAAGTGCTAAAATTAATATTTTTAATTGAATCCCATCAGCTAGAAACAACAGATCATTTATCCATGTCATCAGCTGTCTATGATGCCAGGGGCAATATTAAGTCACATATCCACAGGCTTTCAAATATTTCAGTGTTTCGAATGAACAGGCCAATAAATTCACAGATTGGGTTCATTTACATCAGAAATGTAAAATAAAACTGGAATTCATTTATAAATAATCTAACCTTAATATTTCACAATCATTTCATACAAGAGAGATTTTTAAAACAAGCGTCTAGCTCTCAAACAAAGCTCAAAGAAAAAAGTGATCTACAGTCTCAGAGAAAGTGTGTTGTTAAAAAGCAAATGGCATTTTCTTATAATTGTGAATAAGGAAACAAAAAAGTAATATCAGATAATAATAATAACCTAGTTGTAATAACAATTAGCTACTGTAAACATCAAGGCTACTGCTGTTGTTTTGATGACTGTTAACATCTTCAAAACATCATCATTACAACATGCAGGGAACTCTCATTTGCCACAAGCTTGTAGTCTTTCTTTCCCCTCTCTCCCTCTCCCTCCCTCTTCTTTCCTCTCTCCTGCTGTCACCTCTCACAGAGTCTGGCAGCATCAAGCCAGCTTGCATTTTAATTTGGCCCTGAAGTTACTTATTTCATTATCGATCATCCGTAATGCTGAATCAATGTTCATCTTGTTACGTGGGCCATACCCGTGTAATACAGTGATAGTGGGGCCCAGAGTTACTCATTCCCTTTACAAAGTGACTTTACCGTAAAATCAATGCCTTGTGTTACTGATACAGGGGGAAACTGCAGCAGATGGAGTGAGAGTGAGTGGGCAGGGTGGAAACAACAAAAAAAAAATAAGCTACAACTCACCTTCAGTGCTGCATTGTTAAAGGAGCTCAAAGCATATCAAATCTCTGTTGTGTGAATATTTTGTTATGATACAGTAGTTTAAGTCAGAATACCCTGCTAAGGTGCAATGTGGGAGTAATAATAAGAATGATACATAGAGAGTGATACCATATCCATATTCTGCTGATATCCTTTTGTTTTTTTGTATCACGGGCCATATGTGCTGCTCAGATTGTCAATGGGAAAATGTAGCCCTTTTTCTGGGATTGGATTAGTTCATACTGTTTATGCTCCCTCAAGCCAAATAATGTTGGGGAAAAAAAATACTAAGTTCCTTCCAGATTTATGGAATAAATGAAGATGCATTTGTTACCTAAATGCTGAAAGTTAAAGGTCTGCGGTGTAGCTGTCTTTGTCTATATGAAAGCAATGGAAGTAAAGTTAACAAAGTGAAGTGAAGAAAGAAGGTAGATCTGTGAGAAGCTGTCCAGTCAATTTCAACATTAAACAAAAACAAACTGTTGTCCCAGACTTGCAGTTTTGACCATCTTCAGCATGAGTCCCTGCTCAAAAAAGAAACTAACATAACAGAAAGACATTTTTGGAGAGATGTGTGTGACTCGTGGGTAAAGTATAAACTTCTTTCAAAGACTATTAAAAAATAGTATGGTTAAAAAAATTAGTAAGAGTAATATAATGCTATTGGCTCATTACTGAGGTCAATATTTACACTGGCATGAAAATCATTCCTTAGAAAATATTATTTAGATACATGTAAGTGCTCTAAAAGCACCTAGACAAGTATGGATACAGTATTTTTGAAACATTTATACTCAGCCTATAATCTGAGCAGTTTTGTGGTAGTCAGCACCCTATGAGCTTACATATATTTAAGTTAATATGACTGTGCACAATGTGCATTTTCTAAAACCTATAAGCTCCTGGCTGCTTGTCCAAATTTCTGTTCAGGGTTTGAATCTAAAATGGATCTCTCACTCAATCCAGGTGCTTAGCCTGAATGGCTGCTTAAATTTAGCAGTAGTCTACAACCTAAAGTTAACAAGTTAATTTAAAACATTTGCAAGGTAATGCATTAATTCACTCTTTGATCTGCTGTCATAACCCAGTTTAATAAGTTGCACTCCATTGACTATTAATTTGTTTCCAAATGGTGTGAGCAGAAGGAACGGTTCCAAAATGCTTTACTTTGCCACTAATGCAAATCAAAGTTAGGCTATCTATTTAATATGCATGATTGCTTGGTGTAATGTAATTAAAATCCTACTATTTAAATTATCCTAACAGTAAAAAAAAATTAAACTTTAAATGTATTTTCAAAGTACACTTGCTTCTGCTGCTAAGAACAATTAATTTCAGAAACTAATTCATTTATTGGATTAAGCTTCACTGTTCTTTAAACACTGTAAGATTTATTGGGCCTTTATTCACCCTAATGGGACATGAGTTTGAAAGAGTATATTTGGAGATTGAATGTGTTGCTCTGTTATTTTTTAGGTTAGCAACAAATTTAGGTCTGAACCCATTGAGGAACATTTTTCGATTAACAACTACTGTGTTCCCAACAGCTGAAAATAATTGCTTTGTAATAAGGTAGGATAATAGCAGTACTCACTTTTATAAGTTACACTGACACTTATTTCCCATATTTGTCACTAATTTCCATCACTCTGATATATGTCACGCATACTCAAGTATATATCATCAGTAGCTTTCTTTGGTCATTTCAAAAAAGCTATAAATCCCCCCACTGTACTGTATCATATATTACATTTGCAATATGCATTTGCAGTATTGAAGGTAAAGATGTGAAGTTCAGGTCAGTCCACACAAACTCCGGAAACTCCAGAGAAAGTTGACACTCCAAGAAATGCTTGTCAAAATGGCGACTGGTTTGTCAAGCGAGTGAAGAAATCTCAAATCTGCTTCTCACCCAAACAAACACAAAACACACACACACACACACACACACACACACACACACTTACACACACCTCAACTACCACAATGATCCAAGGGTCATTAATTCATTAATTACATTTTCTTTTAAAATCCCCATTCGTCACCCTAATTAACCGATGATCAGCAAGGGTTCCCTTAAAATTGATTCCATGTATAATAAGTTTCTTTCTTTTTTTTCTTTTTTTTTCTGTCAACCAGGCGTTATGGAAAAGATCCAAATGTGTAATTTGAAGTGCCTCTGTTTGAAGCCTTTGATCTCGCCTGTTTTGCAGAGCCTCGGTTCATCATTTGCGACGTGTCGCTGGTACCCTGTGTATTGCATGAAGAACTACTGTTGAGCGATAGGCCGTGTATGTTTGCTTATGAGAATGTGAAATTGTGTCATCTGCATAATTACCGTCAAAGAGCTCTCTACTAAACAGCCCTCAAGTCGCTTGCGTTGCGATTGCCCTCTTTTTACAGCACTTACAAATTAAATTGGCTCCAGTGCTTTTCCGGCATTTTCCCCCAAGTATTAACAAATTTAGAATAGATGTAAATAATAATAATAATAATAATAATAATAATAATAATAATAATAATAATATGCCAAATGACATTGACAGTATTATTATATGTAAAAATTATCTTCACTGTTTTTACATACATGGCTGTGCTTTGGACTAGTGTGTGTGTGTGTGTGTGTGTGTGTGTGTGTGTGTGTGTGTGTGTGTGTGTGTGTGTGTGTGTTTAAACGGGAGTCAAGCAGAGGTTAGTTTACTGTTTAGCGAGACTCTTTTTAGGAGAGAAGGCAGCAGCGTCTTAATGCTTTTATGACTATGCCAGTTTCCCGGGTCGGCGTGAAAGTGTTAAGTTATTGCGTGGTGTTTGATTTGAGGTAATAAATCACACACGGTCCTCGGTGTGTGTGTGTGTGTGTGTGTGTGTGTGTGTGTGTGCGTGTGTGTGTGTGTGTGTGTGTGTGTGTGTGTGTGGAGGGGTATGTGTGGGGTGTCCGAGTTAAAGTGGTCCGGGGGATGAGACACGTGTCAATCCGGACTCTGGGCGCTGCTTAGCGGACAGCAGGAGACAGACACCTCGCTGGACTTTATGGATTTATATCTTTACTTCTAACGTTCAGCTATTACGGCTCATCCTCTCTCTCTCCCTCCCGCTCTCTCTCTCTCTTTCTCTCCCTCTCTCTCTCGCTCTCATTTAGTCATACACACACGCCTGCACACACACACACACACACACATGGTTTTCATTCTACAATATAATATTTGAACTTGCTTTTTTTTTTTTTTTGGTTTTAAGCTTTACTTTATTCGTACTGTTACACCGTTGCGCGCCTAAGAATTCTTTATACCTTCCACTTATCTTTGCCCTCACTTCACTGTCTAGACCCCTCAGTTTGCAGGTCGATGTGATATGTGTCTGCGCGCATGAGTGTGTGTGTTAAGTGTGAACGTGCTATTGACTGCTATGTAGTGATTACCATTCCAGTCGGATGGCACCAGAAAGCCGCTGTAATTAATAACCCCATAATCCGGGTTGTGGTGGATGTCGGCGAGGAACACACACAGATTCAGGACAGAGTTTAACAGAAACAAGGCGTATCCTTATGGGTAGCTCTATATAAGAAATTATAGCTGTTATTATCCCTCCCAGACAATGATAACTATCTGCTTCCAAAGAAGATTAAAGGTTTATACAAGTTCAGAGTTCTTGGAAACCCGGATCGCATTATCAAAACTGAAGGGATTGATGGGATTTTATCTCTCTGTCAATAATATATAAAGACTTATACCATATTTAAATAAAGTGTCTGAAATAATAATTGAACTTTTGCAGTTGTTCTGTAAATGATTAACAAAACAGATGCTGCTACAAAGTCGGATTAAAAGGTGATTAGGGTTGCCCCTTACACATTTTATTTATTGATTCATAGAATTTCAATTCTGACTCTCTTGTTTTGTTTTAATCCGCATGAGTTACAAGAAACATCAGGTTGGATCAAAATTATCAAAAAGATTGCTTTAAGGTGCAGTCTGCCCGGTTGATCGTTTTGTTTTTTTAGTGGATTAAAAGTGTTTATTTTGAATCACTCAATAGTCACTTAATCTCATTATTTATTTATTTATTTATTCGTTATTTGATAATAATTCAATCATATTTTTATTTTATTCTATTTGGCTTGTTTTTTCTTTATTTCATTTATTTCCCGCTCGCGCAGTGTCCTGTCCCAGAATAAACATCGTTGCATCTCAATCCACTAAAATGTTTATTATGACTGTTGTTACTTTACACTTAGTCTTCATTAACAGCATAATGTGCCCATCATCAGCGTCTCCTTTGATGTCAAGTGGTTACAGGCGACCCGTTTGATGTCTCAAATTAAAGAATGACTTTAGCACGATTCTCATGCCACCAAGAGCACATAACACCTCAGACCGGTGTCAGAAAACACAGCTTGCACGCAGCGATGAAGCGACTGAAGAAAAAAAAATGTCCGTAACCTGTGATCAGGGGGCATTTTGAGTCAGTAATTGGGAACACGTTTGTGGAACTCAAGTCCGACACACATTCATTTTAATAAGTAGCATTTTTTTTCTAATTGTGATTAACTGTCCTGCATTGGCTATTAGAAATTTTAAACATCTGTCAATTAAAAAAAAAAAAAAAAAAAAAAAAATACAGATAAACCGGATTAATTCTGTTTTTGATTTAACACTTTTTACCGATACCGTTCCGCAGTTGAGTCTCCAAGTTTAAGTCTCCTGAGAAAACTTTCTTCTGCATTTTTTTTTTTTTTTTTTGTATTAAAAGGAAACTGCAGCCCGAAAAAGTTAATCAGCAAACTGCTTACTTGTATCCGCGTGGTCAAATTTTGTGAATTAATACAAAAATTGCGGTGGAGGACAGACGCGAACAAACAGCAAATGAAATAGATTGGCGAGCCATAAAATGAGATTTGAAACCTCCATTCAAATAAGAGCTCGCGACGTCAGTGCACTTATCCGAAAGAGAAGGGATAGAGACACAGACGGAGAGAGGGAGGGAGGGAGAGAGAGAGTGTGTTTGGTGTGTGGTTTGTATGAGTGGGGTGAGATTTGAGAAATAGGAGGGGCTTCTAAACGACTAGAAATGTCAATCTGAGCAAGGGAGTCCCAATAATCTAAAGCAATCTGTAAGGACCTGACCTTAGTCCATCCAGATCAATAGGGAAGTGAGGGTGGAAAGAAGAAGAAGAGGAAGAAATAAGGGGCGCAACCGGATCGTTTACACTGGCTGTTCCCGAGGAAATATAGACTTCCCTTGCTTGCACCTTTTGTTGCTCACATGCTCACACTGTAAAAGTGGATATCGAGGCAATTCCATTGCTTTGTGTGATTGCAGCAGACTTTTTCCCCTTTTCCTACCACCATGTCTTTCCCTCAGCTGGGATATCAGTACATCCGACCGATATACCCGCCGGAGCGCCAGGGGATCGCCAGCAATGCCAGAGCCGGGACAGAGCTCAGTCCGTCCGGGGCACTTTCCAACGTCCTCTCGACTATGTATGGATCTCCTTTCGCCGCAGCAGCGCAGGGCTATGGAGCGTTTCTCCCCTACTCAAACGACATATCAATTTTCAATCAATTGGTGAGTGGTTCTTCTCTCGCGTAAACTTTTTTGTCGAAGAAATAAGCTGCACATGCCACCGGGATAACTTTATTCGTTTTAAGTTTAAAGTTTAAGAACGCCGTGGTGAACTTTGGAATTGAGTCGTTCGTGAAATTTAGTTAAAAGTGGTTAAAAGTGACACGTTAACTATTTTTAGCACATAAATTCCGGAAACTGGTTGTTTACGAGTTAATAAAAATGATGCAATGTGCTGTGGGACGTTACAGGTAAAGGTGGAGAATCCTCAGTAAAAGTGAAGGTTTCACCTCGCAAATGTTTGCTAAACTAGGAAATGACTTTTTTTTTCATTCATCTGCGATTGGTGATTTAAAGCCATGGCAAAAATACACGAACCTTTGAGTTTGTTTACACTTTATTAAGAGCCCCACTGTTGTCTTTGTGGCTGTAAAATCACGCAGGATTTTGTGGAATATGAAGAAACCCACACAAATTACCTGATGGTACTGATATAATAAGTTTAATCCATCTTACGCGTTGATTCTTTGTTTTTACAGGGTGCTCAGTATGAACTGAAAGACAGTCCCGGTGTCCAGCACCCCGGGTTTGCCCACCATCACCCTGCCTTTTACCCATATGGCCAATATCAGTTCGGTGACCCATCCAGACCCAAAAACGCCACCAGGGAGAGCACCAGCACCCTGAAGGCCTGGCTCAGTGAGCACCGCAAGAACCCCTACCCAACCAAGGGTGAGAAGATCATGCTGGCCATTATCACCAAAATGACCCTCACCCAGGTGTCCACCTGGTTTGCCAACGCCCGGAGGAGGCTAAAGAAGGAGAACAAGATGACCTGGACCCCCCGGAACCGCACCGATGAAGAAGGAAATGTTTACACCAGCGATCACGAAGGGGGGGAGGGGGACAAGAGGGAGGATGAGGAGGAGATCGACTTGGAGAACATCGACACGGAAAATATTGAGAACAAGGACGACTTGGACGACCAGGACGACCTGCATTCAGATATTAAACTCGACGGGAGGAGTGACTCTGAGATTTCTGACGGCTATGAGGATTTACAAGGGCCCGACCAGAGGTTTCTTAAGGCTGTGGGGAAAGAGGGCAAAGATGTACAGAGAGGAGCAGAGCATTTCCACAATCACCGTCACCACACTTTGGACATGAAAACATCCCAACCAAACGGGGAACAACTCAAACTGAACCCGGTATCCGTGAGCTCACCGCCCTCAGAAAACAACCCTGTCCCGGCCCAAAAACCAAAAATCTGGTCTTTGGCAGAGACAGCTACGGCCCCAGACAATCCGCGTAAATCGCCGCAAATGAACGGCAGCAACTCCGCAGGGCCGGCCGCTCAGACCATAATCGCCCCTCACAGACTCATCTCTTCTTGTCCGGTTGGGAAAATCCAGAACTGGACGAACCGAGCCTTTTCGGCCCACCAGCTGGCTTTACTGAACTCAAATCATTATCTGGGACTGGCGAACCAGGCCACTGCCACCGGCCTGGCCCTCTACAGCAGCAGGCAAACGGAGGACAAGAGTCATAGTTCAGAGACTCCAGTTACAGGTACATGTCCTCGTCACTGAGACGCGCATGTATAAATAACTACAAAACAAAGACACTAGTTCATTTCATTTATTTTTATTTTAGACCTTCTTTTGCCTTCTTTGCCTGTTCATGGATTTTTTTTTCTGCCTAGGCCACGCAGATAACCAGTGTTAATGTTACAGCAGAATACAGTGTGTGTGATGTGTGCCTGTGTGTGTGTAACAGCTTGTCCAAGAGGGTTATGAAAATCCTTATCAAAAAGCATTTAAGAAAAAAAATGAAATTGGTGAAAACTGTTCTTAATTATATGCCCCCTTCATTTCTTCATTTGCTGTTGTTACATCTATTTTATATTGAGGTCCATGCGCTTGTATTATGTTTTACATTACGTCCTCAACCCATTTATCATGTCGTTTTAACATTATATTCACTGAAACCCAGGATGAGCTCTGATCAAAGGAAGTTCAATTAATGCATTTTGATTTTCTTTGCTGCAGCTTCAGAAAGATCTAGTGCCTTGGATGCAGAGAAAAAGCTGTTTTTAACGGCTTTCCACGCAGTTCAGAGATAACGAGGCTGTCAATTAATGACATTTGGGAATTTTCTTTTTTTTTTTTTTTCCTGCAATTTCACATTTTCTTTTTAAATGCCACATTTACCCAAATTAGCTTTGTTTCAGTTTTTTTTTTTTGTTTTTTTTTTTTACACGTCTGTGTGCGCTTGGGTTATTTCTTCAAGGCCTACGTTACACTAACTTGTTTAGTCATGCAAATGAGCTCAATGCAAATTCACTCCAGGTTCGTTTTTGAAAGGCAATTGTCACTTTTATATCAATTATTAGTGTGTTTTTTCTATCTCTCTCTCTACATTTTTTTTTTGTTACATTTTGTTGCACCCCTGTGTATTTTAGGCCTCAGAACCAACTAGACCTCAGAACCAGCCATGGTTCTTTTGGCTCTTTCCATAAACCCTCACCCACCCTCTTTTCTTCTTTAATTTTACTCTGAATATGGAATGTAAAATAAGAATAATACATCTCTGTATACTTACATTGTAAGCATGTCCTGTGTAAAACTGCTAATGTAATAATCTATGAACCTGTAGTCTGTGAGTTTTTTTTTTTTGTTTCTTTCTTTTTGTAAGTTCTGTGAGGATTTGATGTTGAAATGTTTTGTATATAAAGTTAAGAATATGTACATACTTGTGAACCAAATTGTACAAGAAAGTCTATATTTTGGCTAATAAATGAACTGCTGCAACTTTAAAAAAAGAAATAATAATAATAAGGCTGGTTTTTGGACGAGGTATTTTGACAGCTGCCTTTGATGGTGGCTGTTACTGTGCACTGCAGCTTGAAATGCATTGCTTTAGTTTTTTGTACGTGTGTTAGTGGACAGCCCGGGGCACAGACTTCATTCTCCGTGGCAGTGATAAGTATATATATTCGAGAGGGATTTATTACACTTTATATAGTGGCGGGACTTAAGGCTAATTAGCCAGTATTGCGGCATATATTTGGATATTAATGTTGTGGGATTATCCCAATAGAGCCGTAGCGCGCGCATTAATATTTCGAATAATTCTTTCATTCATTTTCACCAGAAATTATCGCCTATCGAGAGACTTTAAGTAATGAATGACTGTTAAAGCATCGCTGGTACTTGGTCATAATGGCTCAATTGATCCTGAAGGTGGATTTTGGCTTGGCAGTGCAACTCCCAGATCTCATCATGCTCAATTTGTAATGATTTTGCTCTTCACATATATCATACATTTTCCACAGCTTATGCTGCTCTGTGGTATAATTGTAATATATCGTGACTGTATGACTAATAATAACATCATTTATTTTGTTTGCCCGTGATGTGATCATTTGCATGCGTGAGCCCTTATCAGAGGAAGTTTATGTAAACTTAGTGTTGGAGCTCCCTCTACAGTCACTTGCAGTCGTCCATGTTCTGATGCACTGACACGCTTTCAGCTCAAGTATTCTGTGTTTTTCTGCCCATTCCTAATTAATCCACACTTTGATTTAAAATTCGATAGTAACATTTTGCACTTATAATTCTGTCACAAGGAAATACTTTTACGACCTGTTTTTTAAGCCTTTGCATTATTTTATGACGTAAATGCGCAGCGCACTTCCTCAGAGTGTTTTGCATTTCTCTTTAATACTTTAACATGTCTGTGAGTTTTTATGTAAGATTTATATTTTGCCCCAAATGCTAAAATTTATTTCATAAAACAAAAAGGGCATTTTCCTCTGAGGTGATAAGAAGCATACCTTTTCGTGTATGAGCCACACATTTAAAGCACAGTAAACAAACCAGTTACAGTTATATAGATTAAATTCTTGCTTTTCTTTTCTTTGATTTGGTTTATTTTGAAGTTTGTTTGTTTTTTTAGTAAAATCTTTTATGGCTGTCAAAGCCAATTTGAGTATTGCGAGACTTGTCAGTTGCGGTTTATAGCATATTCCTTTATTTATTTTGTATTTTATTTTATTTTTTACGATCGTACTTTTAAAAGTGGATCGAATAAAAAAGGTGAAATATGAAGGGAAAAAAAACACTAATAAAAAGCCGTCCATAATCCCGTTGCCCTATGCAAACTTTGCAGAATTATTAACTTCTAAATGTCTAAGTAATCCACGTAAACCAAACTATCCTAAATTTAAAAAAAAAAAAGACCTTTACATTTAAAAGGAATTTGATCTATGATTGCATTTATATTTTTAACATATACCAGATTCAGCTGGCCAGCCATTAATGCAACCATTTTTTGTCATTCAGGGCAGGAAAAGCAGATGAAAAGCGCTGATTCGCTCGAGCCGTATCCTCTCTAGGTTTAGGATGTGCTTTAAACAAACCCCAACTTAGCCAAGACAAAGGCTCCGGAGCCTTTAGCAGCTCTGGAACTCCTCTCACCATGTTGCCTTCCTGTATAATCAATTATCTTGCTTGAGAGCCGCATCTAACCACGCCATGCATATTCATAAAAGGCATCAGCCAGCTCACTGATGTAATCGTTTTCTGTTTTTTTTTTTTCTTTTTTGTTGTGATTTCATTTTTTTAAGAAGCCGTCATTACACTCAGACTGACGGGTCCTAATTATATAATACTAAGCTAAATTTGTTCATTTGAAATGGTGCAGGATATTACGATTAAAAAAAAAAAAAAAAAAAAAAAAAAACCTTAAAAAAAAATGTCCATGGATGAAATACATTTACTAAAACAAGTCTGTATCTTAAATTCTTAGAGATTTACATCAGTCTATTAAAAATAGAGCACACAAACAAATGGCTCCCTGTAAGGACAGCTAGCTCCATGTAAGCAGATTGAATCATATCATAAATAAGGATGCTTATTTCCTCATAGTTCACAGGAAGTTTCTTCCTAAGGGGCCCACAACAAGCCTCGTCTTGATCATGAGAATTCAGCTGAGATGCTACTGAAGGGCCCATGATCACGTCTAGAGCTCAGGGCCTCTCCTCTGATCAGTGCATGAAATTAGGGATTAAAATGCCTTTGCAGAAACAAAGTAATCATGCCTGCTTATGTCACCAAAGGTGTCCAACCTGCTCCTGGTTACAAAGAGCAAATGGAATGCATTAGCTAACATTTTGTTCAGAGCTACACAGGGACCATTTCCAGTGGGGCATGGTGTGTCACTCGTTTTCTTGCACGTTAAGTGGATGTTCTCTTGGCTAATGAGCAATAATCAACACTGACTCCTCTTCTTATTTCTGAGGTCCATGCTGTGTTAAATGCTCAGAGGGTGCGAGGCACACTGTAGCTCTGCAGCACTGAACTCCCTAACAAAACACAGGTTAATCTACTCAACAAAAGGCTGTAAGAAAAGCAGAGTTATAACTGAATAGAAAAAAAAATAGAGAAGCAAATATGATATCACTTTTCCCCAAATCAGGGGTCTAAAGAAAATTGTGTTCAATATTATATGCCTCTGAAGGCATATTTGTGTGGCTACATGTAGCGGCTACATATGTAAATAGATTTTTTAAAAATACAGATTTCAGATTTATAAAGCAATATGTTCTTAATTATACTCTCTGTCTTGTAATCATACATTAACTGATAAATATTATCAAGAGTGGGGAAACACATATAAATTTGACACAGTGAAAATAAATTGTATTTCATTTCCCATCTAATCACATTGCTTACATTGTTCACTGTTGAGTGCTGCTCACTTTTGCCCTCAATATTCTGAGACAGGACTACATACATGGGGAGACAAGTAATGCACTCTTAAACGGCCATTTAGAGGTGGAAAAAAAATCTGAGAAAGATGGAATCATTAAAAGGAAATCTAATCTGTCTTTCGAAGCATTCATTGATCTGGGGAAAGGTGCACGCTGAAAGGGTCTGGCCAATGGAGTCATCAGAGGGCCGTATGTGAATAGGGAGAAACCGTGGAGTAAATAAACACTAGAGCAACCCATTGGAGGCGACCAGAGGTGCGATGTGAAAGAATGGGCCGCTGCAAATAAAGAAGGTCACTCTTGTGTTTTCACCTCATCCAACCCTTCTGTCATTGTAACTCCACCACCAGTGCCACCTTCTCCTCCTTCAAGCCCCAGCCTGGACCGTTCAGCCACACCCCCCTCCTGCCACAGAGACATACAAATGTCACCTCCTTTGTAGACCTAGTCAGGGTTAGAAGCAGCCCACTATCTTTGTGTAGTGGACTAATCCTTTTATGAGCCACTGTCGACCGCGCCCACACCCAGTGCTTGCCCAGTCCATGAGAGGGGCCGTCCTTTTGCAAGCGCTGAGCTGACTGCAGGAGGAGCGGTGATCTGCTCTCAGGAACACATGTTCCACACACCACATGCCTTCATATACAGGCTTACAGTCCACAGCACTCCATTGCAACTTGTAACAGAAATTGCACTCTAGAGCTGAAGGGAGAGAACGGGGAGAGCTCAATTTTGGCCCTTCCAATGATATGCGACTTCTGTGCCTCCTGCATGTTTTATGGCACATTCATTATTGAGAATGTAAGTGAAAGTGCACAGCAACATGTTAAAGAATAGCCAGGGAGCAGGGAGAGAGGGGTTGTTGTGTTTCTCCGGGTTGTGCAAAGGACAAAAGGCCCAGAAGGAGTGACATTCTCTAGGCCCGAAGTGGGAGAGAGGGAGGGCACTGATTTCATGCCTTTTGTTGATCGAGGTTATAGAGAGGAATTCTTTCACTGAATCCGAAAGGCAACAAGTGGGGAAGGGGGTAACAGGGCGACTGGCCAGAGGGAGAGGCGACGGGGCTTTTGCCGTTCACCCAGCTGAAAGATTGTGCTTTTCTCAGCCCCTTTCAGATCCTCATACAGGCCCGAGTTACAGGGCAATTATGGAAATGCAGCTTTGAAGCCAAGCATAGCCTTCCTCCACTTCTTCCTCAGGACAAAGCAAAAGCAGCAAGGGTCTTTTATGCCCCCTCTTCTATAAAACATGTTTCAGGCCAAGTGCATGTTTCTAACATTTTTTTAAATGCCTCAAAAAAAAAAAAATTGTAGTATGTGCCAACATTTGTGAATACCCTTTTTAAAACTGTGTTAAAAAGAAATTGCAGGAGCAATGTTTTCACTGAATTATTAAAGGAATTTTTTTTTTTTTTTACACATTTCTGGAGAAAATGTGTACTCTAACATTTCTCCACTCTGTTAATCTGCCAGTAAAGCACTGGCCAAGGAGATAAGCAAAGGGGTGGGCTTGAAAAAAAGGCCGGCCCTCAAAGCTGCTTCCAAACAGCTGCACAATTTTACCAGCCTCATGTCCCCACTCCACACCTTCTCCACTCACACGTCACTAACAGAGGCCCAGCAAACCATCAGCCCTGTGCTTTCTTAGCTTTGTACATTAGTCAGCGGTGTAGCACAGAATTTCACCACCTCGTGTGAACTAATAAGACACATTTTCTCCAGCTTTTGAGAGGATCGCAAGAGAGTGATGTCTCTACATCACCCGACACAGCAGAGGCCTTGTACAACAGTGCCTTTACACTCTGAGGGTATCTGACAAATGCCAATACTCCAGCTTTCACTCATCACTGTTAATGAGAGGACATATTTTGGACGTTTCCAATATTTGTACAGACTTCATACATTATGAAGGCACTTTTATTCACAGTACCAGGCAAAGAAGACAAGGGTGGGGTAAGGCAGGGGTGTATTCATGAGTTCTTAGGATTGGTTGACTGCTGAAGGGAACTTAATAAATTCTTCCTCCTTGGAACACTGTCAAACAAGTCCTTTCTTACATCTCCCATGAATACATTACCAGCAAGCTTGATTGATTAGAGACCCTCGCGAGAGGGTGAACCGATGAACCGACTCCCCCGGTGTGATTAATAGACTTTATTAAGAGAGTCCTCTCCTTTTTAATAATGGTAATGTAAAGGAAGGCGCGGAGTGGGTGGGGGTGTGCAGGAAGTCTAACGATGATCACTGGTGCTGTCCCTCTCTTTGATCCACATCCTCTTCAGTTTGAGTTCATTTTCACAACCTCAAACTGGCTATATCCATCACCTCCCTATCAGAGCCACACTTTGCAGATATGAGGTTCTTTTTATATACTGTTTTCACTTTTGTGCCTGCCAATATGAGCCTCTTTAATACAGCTCTCCTGGGTAATACGAGAAGCTGGATTGATTTGGATTTCTACTAACAGTTTACGGCTAAATGAAATTGACTCAGTATTCGTGGAAGATCTTTAACAGACTGCATAACAGAAATTAAGCTTCATCCTGCACCTAGTAGCTGCAATATGATATACTGTGGCAGCTTGAGTGTGTATTATGATAGGAATGTGTATTTGTACTTATAATTTTCTATGTAAAATAAAAAAAAAAAAAAAACTCTCAAATTGCAGTTTCTCTCATTTATTTTATTTTTCTTATCAGGGCTTCTTACATGATCACTCTAAAATCAAAAGTACTGACACCTGACCTTCTTATGCTTGTTTTTCTTGTACTTTTATTACAAATAATGTTAAAACTAGTACATGAATGTCTGTTTGGGTTCCTAAGTGGTAGGTATGTGTATCAAAACGGCTTGTTAGTTAATCATTGTTCTTGAGAACTAGTGTGGTGTTAGGCAGAGGGTAAACCATGTACAGGAAATTATTTAGCCACCCAGAGCTGAGCCTGCTTATCAGCACAACACGGGAACAACAGAGACTTTACCAGCACTGGACACGACAGCTCCAACTTATCACCATGCTGTATTTTGCAATATCCCACCACAAGTGATTCATCCGAGCACGGATATCACAGATAGGGCTATTCACATCCCAGCACATTACTGCACGACCCAGACAGATTCTGTTTGCTTTGCTGCTACAAACCAGACACACCTACACAGTCATATATGACATCACCAGACAAGCCATGTAAACCTGAGAGGGAGGTCGATAACAGCAGGTGAGAGGGCTTCGCTGTGTAATGATGATGCCTACCAGTGTCTAAGTTGTAAACCCTGTTATTGATTCTCTTCAGTTCAACTGTTCAGGCTCCACAATCTAGCACGCTTGAAAGTCTGCAGTAATGTGTCTGCATAGAATCCAATATCCGTTACTATTAATGAATTCTGACAAGCAGCTCAACCTTTGTATTTTATTTTGACTTAACCAAGTTAGTCCCACTGAGAGCACGATCCTGTTTCCAAGGAAGACCTGGCCAAGACCGCAGTCATACATTTGGTTACAGTAATTTAGAACAAATTTAGTAAAAATAAACACATTTAATATTAAGAAAAAGAAAATAGAAAGTCAGCGAACAAGGCAGAGAATGCGAGACACAGAAGACAGACTAAGAAAGGCACAGTGCTAAAACAGTAAACATATGTTTATAGAAAGTGTTTACAGTGGGTTTTAGTAGGGGTATAAATAATGGATTTGCCAGTCTATCATCTAGTATGAGGCTGGGTGACATGTTTCCTCGTACTCCACGGGGAGTTTGAAATATATATGCTAAAGGCAGAGGAAAAGAAGAGGCAGAGAAAGTTCTCTATTCTTCTCAACTTTCTTTGTGCTTAAATAAACCTGTTGTTGTGTGCATTGTCAGCCAATCCAGCATGACACCTCACAGCCAGATAATGGCATTGCCATGCAAATTAGAGATGGGAAGAGCTATGCTATGACCAGTGTGTGTGTGTGCGTGTATGGATGTGCGTGCATGCATGGGTGCATGCATGTGCGTGTGTGTTTGTGTGCCTTCATGCACGCAGCTCTTTCGTTGGTATTTATTAGTGAATGAAATGGTAGCGGAGTTCAGCTGTGCCACATGGATAGATTGGTGCCTTGTTTTTGACAAAGCAACTAAATGCATATTAAAGGAGGATTGTTGAGCCACATTCTGCTTTCAGTCAGCTGTCCCGTGTAGTTCTGGAAATCTCCCTCATGTACTAAAGACAAGTTGCCTGAAGACATCACAGAAAAAAATTAAAGATGATGGTTTTGTCGTAACCTGAATTGCCAAGTACAATAACAAAAATAATATTTCCTCATGTGGCTAAAATGATTTCGATTATAGAGTTACACCTTTACATGACTTTACATGCAGCGTTGAGGGCCAGTGCTAAACGTGCTATTGACACTAAACAGTGTGTTTAGAGTCACAAAATACATCACATTATTACAGCAAGTCAATGAGCATGTGAGAGTGATGAGAAATATTTCTTGGTGTATTCATTTAATAATTACTAATTACATGACCTCCTCCAGCAGTCATTTGAAAAGATCTAATTTAGGGAATAAAAGCTGAAACTATCTACCTAAATGCACCTCGATTTAGAGATAGGATGGGAACTAGGAAGTGTGTTCTTGTGAGACAGAGGGTGGAAAAGTGTCTGAACAAGCCAAGTATTCAGTGAAGTATGAATGCGCCCTGCCACCTCCAGCTGTGTAGACTCTTAAGTTTTGTCCCTTGGCTCCAACTGGACACAATGAAGTGGCGCTCTCACAAATAGAGAGGGGTGGGCACCTTGTTATTGTCTCCCCTTCCAGAAGGGCCAGTAAGACCCGCCTCCTTCTGTTGTCATGCTAAGACAGCAGCGTTCACTGGAACTGTACCCCTATTCATACATCAGACTCAAACCCACGCTCACTCAGGGACAAATGTGGTAGCTGTATTCAGTTTCCTCCTACTAATGTCAACACTTCCTCTCAAAGACAAAACCCATGCAGTTCTTGAGGAAATTAACTTTGGTTCCTCAGATCTGTGAATATGTTCAGCTAGCTGATGACTTTAAGGGCAACTAATATGGACTTTGAGTTCCCATGGGTCTCATCACCGAGAAGCACAGACTTCATCTGTAAAAGACCATGAGAACAGGCATATCTAATGTCATTTTACAGGTAGATAGAGCAGGAGATTGGGAAGTAATTGGAAGTAATAACAGATAGCTTGCTTTCAGTCCCACAGGACTCCTTTCTTCCTCCACCCCCAATTTCCCAGAAGATTTCTCGGCATATTTGCATTCACTTGAAAGAAATATACAGTGGATGAACTGTGACCTTTGTTCCCCTTCCCTGAAGGTCACCAGTCCATTTTACATACACAGATGAGGCCCTCTTTTCCGGAAATGATAAGACAAACAGAAGAGAAGAGGTAAGGTCAGCAAGTTAAACCAACAGCTAGAATGACAGTTAATTGGCCAGAGGGTAGTGTAACTGTCATCCATTTCCCCTGGGCTGACTTGGGAAGACTCCCCCGACTGCCTCCACTTGCTCTCCTGAGACCTCCACTCCGCACAAGAACGTTCACTTATCAGCTGTCTCCCACAGGTTCAACCAGTGGACATTGGCGCAGGGGAAAACAAAATGATTATATTGCCTCCGATTTGATTATTACTTCATCATTATTGTTTATATTGTGGTTATACACAATAAAGACTGTGACAAGTGAGGAGATGAAATGTCAGAGTGAATTACAGGCATATGCAAAACCTGGCCACAAATCAGCTGGCAGAACTAAAAGGTCTTTCTTGCTAATTGCTCATATCCTACCAGCAGTGAGAGACGTCGAGCCGACAGATAAGACCATGTGTAAGGATGATTCGACCCATGGTCTAATGACTTGTTTAGTCCTGAAGCAGTGACACATGGCATAGAAGCTCTTGGGTCTTCTGCGTGTGTTGTGTGTGTGTGTGTGTGTGTGTGTGTGTGTGTGTGCAAAGACAGGGGGAAGACAAGGGAAAATAACTCTGTGCACATTACTCGGAATAAGTGGGTTTGAGTGGGTGTGTGCAGGAGGAGACCACATGCATATATAAGGATGAGTGATGGTTTTAGCAGAATCTGTCTGCCTGATTTCGCAGGGCCTGGGTTTGGGGATGTGAAAGGCGAGAGAGAGTGTGTGCGTGTGGGAGATAATAGGCCTTTCTCCACGCTGCTCAACGTTCCACTGGCACACAGCTGGTACACAGCTGGCCATCCAACTTAACTGTTCTAGTACTTTTTCCCCCTTCTGAACCCTCCTTCTCCAGCACCACCCAGCCCCCCTAAAGAATGCCAGACATGCAGGGTAAGGGAATATGGGGGACGAGGGTCAAGAAAGGAAAAAAAAAACATTAGCCTTAATGGAGAGGATGAAGAAGGAAGTTATGATGAGGCCCACTACGCCCAAGATCCAGCTGGGGTTTGGTCGGTGGGAATCCACCAGTGACAGACAGGTGTTCCTCAACAGCCAGACTAAGCCAGTTCATCCTCATCTGCCCTGTGGCAGACACAGATAATCTTCAGGCTTCTACTGTTCCCCAAAAATAGCAGCTAGTTTTTCCGTCCATTCTCAGAAACAATAATTGTCAGGTAAATTATACTTCTGGGCGAAAAAAAAACTATACCAGGTAATCAATACAAAGATGAAATAGGAACATTCTCATGTCTTAAACTAAAGCAATCTTATTTTGTTACAAGGACCTGCAGAATTACTGTTGTGCACCCACAGTGAGCTGGGATGAAATATTAAGTTTGCAAAAATACCAAGTATGCCTTTAATTTATTTTAGTGATTTATGGGTTTCATTGGGCTTCCTCTGGGATACAGGTTATTAAAAAATACATTAAAACTATGTAAATAAATAAAGCACATGCACGCTTTCAAACCCAACATGAGTTATGCCTCCATACTTTAAAATTATTTAATCGGTGATGACAGTTGACAGAGCATATCATGCGCCACCAAATCAGAGAAGGTAATTACATCTTGAAATGGGGCAGCCATTTTGTATCCACCATTGTCGAATAATTTATTCATGACTAATCTAAAACTGCTTGTTTTGCAAAACTATGCACTGTAAAGAGCCACAGATACTGAGGATGTTACAAAAATTCGTTCTTTTGTGTTTTTTTTAGCTATCCTAAAAGTGGATCTGTAACATAGTCTGCGACCAGTAAAAAAAAAAAAGTGCCTACTTCTGGCCATCAGCGCCAATGACTACATTCTAGGGTCATGTACATAAATAAGTGAATATATTTTAAAGGAATGCAAAATAGCAGACATGTTAGAACATCCTATCTAAGCTGGAAGTTTTTGTTTTTTTTAATCTAAAATTGTTAAAATATCTCTTAAGGCACCTGTGTTTCCTCTGGGGAGCGGAAACAGGTTGGAGTGCCTAGAAAAAGAAAGTCCGATGTCCCCCTCCTATCACAAAAGTCACTTAAGGCGCCAGCATGAAAATGGTATAAAATGGTACAAGCCAGTCTGCCCATCTATGGGTTTTCAGCAGTAAAATGCAGCGCAGCGGATTTTGGGTTGAACTGCTCACTAACAAGCAGCAGGAGTAACACTTAAAATTCAACAATGAAACATTTTTGGTGAGTACCTTTTGTTGCAATGTGCAAATCTGTCAGTTATATCTGTTGGTAGTGTCCAAATACTCACATTTATTTACTTGTGGGTTTGTACTTGCTGGCTGTAACGCGCACCAATATTCAGCACACTTTCACCATAATGACACAGTGAATCCTGCCTACAAGAGCCTATTGTCATCGCACTGCTTCACAATTTAAAAGACAACTGATGAATCTGAACTATCTTGCATGGATGCACTTCTACCTGTGCTATCAACGGTATGCAAAAGATAGGGCACTTCAAATTACATATCTCCATTTGCATACAAATAGCCCGGTTTGCTGTTTTTGTCATTGGGCAAAGTAGATGAACCGCATGATCATGAGGTTGCGGGTTGGGAGTGATTCAGATAAGGAGTATGCTCTGTTGAGGACAGCAAAGCACATCCAGATGACTGGGACACAACACTCTTACACAATATAACTCAGAGAAACACAAGCAGCACAGTTTACACAGGGCTATAATCTAAAATAAGATGACTCTCAGCAGAGCTACAAATTAAATAAAGCCAGAACCTGGATTCCATTATCATGTCTCCCAATGCCTACATTTTTATAACATTTAAATGGCAAAATAAATATGAACACTGCTGTATCAAACAAAGCTCTAACCAGTGTTTGTTTTTGTGGGAATGCTCTGTGAAATGAAAAGCTATCATGGTAAACACAGCCTTTTCTACCTAAAATTTGTGCCTGGCACCAAATGTTTCTGAGTGTAGTAATTGCTGGCAGATTTGTAGATGTGTGTTTTAATTAGCCTTGACAGGCTGCTGATGGCATTACAGAAGTTGTTCCCATCAAACAGGCCCCAGAAATGGAAAACCAGCAGAGATCAACCATGTGTGCTTGCTGCAGTAATTCGAAATAAGCCGCAAGGTAATGGTAATACCCAGCAACTATATGAATGATGTACACCAGAGCAGCTGCCTAAAGATGTTGTTAATGGGGTCACTTTTGAAGGTTGTGTGCAAAATAATGTGTAGTTCTTAACCAATATGAGCAAGTTTGTAAGATCGGTTGATTTAAAAGCAAAACGTCTTAATTGTTTTCTTAAATTACAAGATTAAATCCCAAACTTGCTATACAAGAAGCAAATTGGAACTCTCGTCTTCTCTGAAATGAACACATGTCACCTCCACGTTGCCTTTGAAATTATAGCTTATAATAGGCCTCTGTTATCTGAACACAGATCTCGAGAGCTGCTCGCCTTGCACACACACACACACACACACACACGCACACGCACACATTCAACATTAGAGTTATCACTCCCTATAATCCACAAGAACCTTTAGGCCTTGTATCCTCCCACTGACTCCCCTTGCACCTCATCTACCCTGTGCTAACACAAACCTCCTCTTATGTGGCTTCCCCTTTCCCCCAGCGTGGGATCCACATCACTGAGACCGTAGCCGCCATGGAAGGCCTTTTTCCACTTCTACAGCCCCGTTCGGCCAAGATTTATTAGACACTTCGACCAAAATGTAATTTTCACCATGTTGGTTTTTTTGAGCGAGGGGAGTGGGGAAGGGGTTTTTGGTGCTTTGAGAGTCACGTCTATTCAGCTGGATTGGTAGGACAGCTCACTCCAACACCAATACCCCAAACCCGCAGAGACAGCTAAGTGATTTATTGGCCTCTTTTTATTGAGAGGGCTAGCGAGAGAATGAGAGAGAAGCATAAGTAAGAATAACAGTGTAATTGAGCCCATCTGTAATGTTGCACAGTGTAAAGGTAACATAGGTGGAGGTATTTAAATAGGTTTAGGCTTTAATGGAGAACTGTGGGGAAAGAATTTTTGTTGTCAAACAGGATTTCCTGTAACTTATCAAAACGTGTCCTTTGATTTCTTTAGTAGCGTTATTAGCTTGGGTGTGATGCTTTCATTAAACCATCTTTAAAATATGTATTATTTCTTTGTACCTTTGTGCTACTACCATCCTGGATGTACTCTACTGGGGTTTATCTTCTGGAAAAAGTAAGTATGATACTTTTGTCTTATCATGACATGTTATAATTCAAACGCTGAGATTTTTTTTTTCTTTCTTTTGCATTAATCCAAGTTTCAAAATGTTACCCAGAGAAAATCTGTGTAGCCTAATCTTGGCACATTCCCACACCAGATAATGGTTTCCATGAACAAGGCCTTGGTGTAAGAGACAGACACTCTGAACTCTGTAGAAAAGAACAGTCTTCACCATTGTAGGGTGAGTAAATGTACCTTATAAAACCCAGGAAATTACATGGAATATAAGTGATGTACCATTCTGTGGTTGCACTCAGGAGACACACAGACTTCAAGGAGACAGCTCACAGAGATCACAGCCAGTGAATCATAACATTTCAAAGAAAGGCAGGATAGACAGATGGAGGAAGAATGAAAGAGATGGAAAGAGACGAAACGGGACAGACTGAATGACTGACATATAGATAAAGGAAAATTAGACAGTCAGGGGAAAGGAGTAGAGAGAGAGGCAAAGGGAAGGTGAGAGGGCCGAGATAAAAATCACACCCTGAATCCCATTTCTTTTACCAATACAGATGTCCAGAGTGAATAAATAATGAAGTATAACGGTTTCACAACAACATGTTAGATTCCCAGTGAACTGGCAAACTAACATGGGGCTCCGACTTCTTCTATCTGTTCTCTGGCTAGGACTTAGGTGCCCTCTGCCCCAAGAGAACCTTTCAGACCCGTAACTTCACATCTCCATGAAAATCAAGCCCAAAAGGATAGGCCTGGCAAACACATAGGGATGTGTGACTCTTGGTGGCTGAGTTACGTGTGTCACACTAGTCTGAGAAGTAGCGTCCCTCCTTCATGACTGACCAGGCTAAATATATGCATTTCAGTAGGCACTTACACACTGCTTCCTTTATTAGTGAGCATCAGTATTATGTTACTGAATTTGAAGTAATAGTGGTGATAAGACCAGTTTAGATTTAGTTTGATCATTTTGAGGGATGCTTTAGCTAATCAAACTGAAACTTGTGAAACAGTTGTTAACACTATTCATTTAAATTGTATAGACATTGTTCAGCTAGTGCCATTTTAAAGATGCTGATGCAAAAGTCACAAAAACTGCAGTTCTTCCTCAAATGTCTGCTTTAAGACTGGATCCAAAAGCAAGTCAGTTTGCACAGGCATCTACAGTCAGGGTAAAAATAAAGCACACCCTATGTGACTTCTATGGTTTTACTCATTAGGGCATAATAAAAAATATATATATCTTCTCCTCACCTGAGATGAACAAGAGCACTTGACCTATTACACCATGTCATTATTTATTTAACAAAAGCTAAGCTAAAATGCAAAAGTAATATGTGAAAAATTAAAGCACACCCCATAATTCAATAGCTTACATAACCACTTTGAGCAGGAAATATTTGAATTAACTTGAAGTAATCATGTCCAAAGGACCAAAGGACATTATTCCAGACATCTTGAGGTTTGGTCAGATGCAGCTTTATAAATCTGACCAGTGCTCTCATGTTCATGTTTTAGACAGCAGAGGCTTTCCCCTGACAACCCTTCCAAACAAGCTGCATTTTTCTGTCTTTTTCTAATTGTACTGTCATAAACATTAACATTTAATATGCTAACTGAGGTCTGTAGAGCCTGTGATTGAGCTCTTGGATTTTGGCCTTGGAGTGAGTTTCCTGGGATGCCCACTGCTGGAAAGATTGGCAACTATCTTCGATGTTTTGCATTTGTGAATAATTTTTCTCACTGTAGAATTATGGACTTCAACATGTTTGGAAATGGCCTTATAACCCTTCCCAGATTGGTGGGCAGCACCAACTGCTTTTGATAAGATATCGGTCCTCCTTGGCATTGTGTTAACACACACCTGAACGCCCCAGACCAGCATTCATTCATCCCTCGATCCATTTTCTTCTGCTTAGCCAATTTAGGGTCAGGGTGGAGTGGAGCATTACGCAGCTGCCACAGAGCAAAAAGTTGCTGGTCTGTCGTAGGGCTGCTCCAGATCACCAAAATGCCAAAATGTCTGCTTTTATAGAGGTGGTCACACCTGCTGATGGTCATCTAATCAAGCACCTGGCTGTTACTTAATGTCTTAATTCCTATGGAAGCAATAAGAGTGTACTTAGGCTTTTCACACAATGAATTAATAAATAGTTTTTTGGTAAATAAATAATGACAATGTAATATGTCATGTTTTATAGTTCTGAGGGACTAATAAAGGTGTTCATTCGTATTCATTCATTCATATTCATTCATTCATTCATATTTACCTGATTTCAAGCCCTGCTAAGGACTAGATTATTTTTATTACACTGGGGGAAATAATTATTTGCTCCACTGCTGAATTTGTAAGCTTGCTCACTTATAAAGAAATGAGCAGTCTCTAATTTGTATGGTAGTTTCATTTTAATGGAGAGAGACAGAATATCAATCAAAATTGAGAAAAAAAAATTACATAAAAGTTATACATTAATTTGCATGTCATTGAGTGAAACGAGTATTTGATCGTCTACAACCCAGCCAGAATTCTGGCTCCCACAGACTGGTGACTGTAATCAATCAATCAATCAATCGGTCATTTACAGATACTCCTGATCTCAACTCGTTATGTGTATAAAGCACACCTGTCCATGTCCACAACAACTTCTCCACCACCATGGCCAAGACCAAAGAGCTGTCAAAGGACATCAGGGGCAAGGTTGTAGACCTGCACAGGGCTTGAATAGGCTACGACACCATCAGCAAGAAGCTTGGTGAGAAGGTGACAACTGTTGGTGTGATTATTCAGAAATGGAAGAAATATAACATGATCATCAAGCGCCCTCAGACAGGCGCTGGAAGCATGATCTTACCTCAACGAGTGAGGATGATCACAAGAAAGGCGGTGGATCAATCCAAAATTACACAGGAGGAGCTCATTAATGATCTGAATACACTTGGGACCACAGTGCACCGGAGGCCCAATGGATGGGGCCAAGGTCATGGAGCGGCCCAGCCAGTCTCCAGCCCTCAACTTTTATGCAATGTGTTTTTTCTTCCTGCATTTTTGGTTGATAATCTCTCTCTCTCTCTTTCTCCCCATTAAAAAGAAACTACCATAAAATTAGAGACTGTTTATTTAATGTAAGTAAGCAAAATTACACATTCAGCAGGGGATCAAATGATTATTCCCCCACTATATGACCTCATATGTACATGCTGATGAGGTTGTGTTAGTTGCCAGCAGTAGTGCTCCTTAATGAATTAGAGGTGGAGATGTTATCAGAACAAGTATGTAATTGGCAGGGGTGGATGGCTCAAATTTGTGAGCACACTCCCTAAGACTTTGCTCCATCCTGTAACTCTTCACTTAATCTTCACCAATATCAAAATCAATATTTAATATTGATTTTAATTTAATTAGTGCACGTATCTTGCCGGACACAGCCTTCTGAAAAAAAAGAGAGAGAGAGATTTGCACTTTTCCACACATGGCACAGCAAACATAATCTTGGTAAATAATGTTTTGTGCTCCTCTACACATGTAGCAGGTCAGTTGTCATGCACAGGTTTCAGTTTACAATGATCCAACCCTCCTCTGGCTAATTCCTGGACTCCACCCGAGTCTCACCCACAAAGCCACACATAGTTCCCCGCAATATCTAACAGAAGAGTTTGTACTTGTCTCAAAACCATATTGAGTTTCCTTCAGCTGCCTTTCATTTATCTGAATTGCCTGATTTATTATTTTTTTTTTTTTAGAAATAAAAATATACATAAAACCTGTGCATCCATTGTATCGTGTTGTTACTTGCTCCCTCAATTTTGACCCACTAATTTGCACTGCTCTTGAGAGAATCCTAAATACTGATGTAGATACTGATGGAAACTAATGTGAGAGCTCCGTCCTAAACCTAACCTACTTCTGCTGTCAACACCAGTTCATTGAGATTCACTAGTTTTGCTGTAAACAGTAGCATTTAAGTTTGCCATGCATTCCTTTAAGGTTAGTGGAATGACTTGGAAACTTGTTCAGCAGATCACTAAGAAAGGAACTTGAAAGCTTACACACAGACACATAATAATTGCAATAACACTGAACCCCCCCCCCCCCCCCCCCCCCCCCCCCCTTTCCCCCCATAAACATACATATACACTCCTGCAGACCCTTCTGTGTCTTCCTCTCTGTGCAAACTCAATCAAATGATTTTCTGAATAGCAATAAAGCAGTCTTTATTTTGCTTGGCTGGGCACCCATCCCACACCCCCTCACATCACCAACCCCCCCACAGCCAGCCCTCCAACTACACCACAGCAGGATCAGTTTTCCCCCCAGAATCCCACTGAAGCGCTGCCATGTCGGCTGGAGACAATCAGCTGAAATGCTCTTTAGATATTCCTGCCCCTTTTCAAAAGCCCCAAATTCAATTTATGGACACATTTATTACCATGTCTGTCAGTGCCTAAAAGGGAGTTTCATAATCAGGAGCACACATCTGATCTGGTCACAGCAGGCTGCCTCACTTGGCCAATATGCAGTCTATTACACGGTCAGAGCCAGCCATACCACAGAGGAAAAGGAAAACATGAGCAAACAAAAGACCAGGTAGTTAGACATGGGATAAAGGCCCTTAGATGTAGCTTTTTTTCTTCTTTCTTAAAGCAGATCTGATTTAAGAGCGGGGCCATAGGGAGAATTCAGTTAACTCAGTACTGGAGTACTGCCCTTGACCATGTGATGAGTGATCACATGTCACCCTCCCCAAAGTACAAAGTATTCCCATAGCACACTTCCTCTTTCTAATGTTATTGAAAGCATAAATGGGATGTTTTTGTTGTCAAATGATGTTTCTGTCAGTCTCCAAGTAGCAGAGGGCTGAACACATAAAGGGCATCTTTGATATATTGAACAAGTTTTGATCGTGTTGTGGTCTTGTCTCTTACAGCAGTAGTTTCCATTGTTTGTCATAATTTCTCAAAGTTGCCAAAACCTACATGAAATCCACTTTTTAACTCCAATAAAGCAGACAGAGAGTGGCTTGTTAGGGCCAGCTATAACAACATTGAGGCCTGAACGATTTACTATCCCTGCCCTGCTTGTGAAACATAGATTCTAATGAGCGCTCTGCAGGCAGCGCGTCACTCAACTCTGGAACATGGGGGCATGGACTGGACCAAGACCCAGTGATTAAGAGCTTTAGTCTGCTGTGGTGTGTGTGTGTGTATGAGACTCACACACCACAGACCGCAGACTCCAATCAGTGGTTCTTGGTCCAGTGGTTGGACAGAGTGTCAGTGATGTCTTAGAGCCACTGTTCACACAAACTTCTGTCCGGGCAGGCTGATTACCCCTAGAGAGATGCACACCTCACGTCTAGGCCATAAATCAGTACTTGCTCACAAAGGTTCGCCTAAACTCTTGCCAGTGCCCACTGCAGTAAAAACAAGAAAAATGTGGCTAAGCTCCCCCTAGAGGCCAAAACTAGAGGGTGATTCCGTTAAGAAAATGAAGCATGTCCTTCATTAGCCGAAAGATCACATTTTACCACAGGAGCAACACGTTTACTGGTGCTGAGGGCTCTGTGAAATTTCAACGAAAAAGATTCTCTGTTTCCTTTCCAAGGTAATTAGGGAGGCTATCACCTGACACTCACACAGGTAATGTCCTGGAGTTTAGCCAGAACCAAATTTCATCATGGTCAGCCTCCTTGCAGCACCCTTGGAAAATATGTGCAGAAACTGAAAACTGCATTTTCAAAATTGCCTGCTTGTCCCTTGTGTTGGTTTTGGATGAGGTCTCTTGGCTGGAGCTTAAGGGTTCCTGGAACCTGTGCCAGGACCCTTAAAAAACTAGTAACTGATATCTTCTCCCCCCCCCCCCCCCCCCCCCCCCCCCCCACATGGCCTGAAATGTTCTGTTATTAAAATTGGAGCAAATCCCACTGGAATGTTTTACAAGTTTACTAGGTGTACGTCAAGGTGAGAGACAACACTAGTGAATTATAGGTTAGATTTGGAACTGGGGAATTGGGGCTAGGGGCAGACTGAAAGAAAGACAGACAGGGGAGGTATTACTGTAGGTGACAGTTCTGGCTACCAGGCCATAAATCTACCCCCCCCACCCCACCCCCAGCATGTTGTACAGAAATTGCAGTGCCCCCTACTGTTAAAATCCACACACGTCAAACTTTATTGGCCCTAATAGCAAATGCCAGAATGATAAATAAAACAGTATCAAGAGTCCTGCTGTGGGGAGTTTAGTATGAAAGATCAATGAGTGGCTGTCTACAGGGAGTAAGCTAAAAGCATCCGTGCCATCTGCGGAAGCAGTGGGTTGACATGGCACACTAATCTCTTCTGGTTTGTGTGTTTGGGGTCCAGGACATCCAACAGGCTCAGTGACAGCTGCACATAGAAGCAAATCTGAACCATGCTTGCAAACAGAGCAACTGCAAACTGATGACAAATGCTTTGTTTGGGGAAACAATTTTTTTTTTTTTCTTCTCTTGCCTGTTTTAGTGGGATCACAAGTCTGGATACACTAATGGGAGAAAAAGAGCACCAATTAGAGATGTAGACCATGCTGGCCTCAGTTATTTCCAAACCACTTAAAATGTGTAATAAATGATCAAATGAGACAACCTCTTTTTAAGCTCACAGTCATATTTTGTTTTCCTCAAAAGCACATTGGCTCTAATAACAGAGTAGGCTTTTGATTTAGCTCTCAGTAACAGGCAAGTGGGCTGCAGACATAAAACTTATTTTGGTTGTGGTAGTTAATCAGAGCTGGGGCTATTGGTGGATCCGCCTTTTTAGCACGAGGCTGCTGTTGTGTTTTGTTTGGGGGTTGTTTTTTTTGGGGGGGGGGGCAGAAACTAGTATAAAATATATAAAAAGTATCATCTTGATCTCTGAAAATGCTCAATTTTATGGTGTGTTTTGTGTACAAAACTGGCACACGTGAATATGTCTCGCTTGTGAATCCAAGAAAAAAAAAAAAAGCAGTGATCACAAAACTGATGATATATAATCAGTTTTGATTATATATCAAAACTGTAGTGAGGTTGTATGCATGTGGTTATGACAAATTCACAGAAACCATTGCAGCTACCCAGGGCACCTCTTGAGAAGTGCAGAGAAGAGGAATGTTGGGAAGCATGCCTCTTAAATCAAGGCTCTGGCAAAATTGCTGTCGGTTAGCATCAAAACATTGCCCGCTTCTTTGTCTACCACTTTTGGTACTTTGATTATATTTAAATCTGAAAGGTTCGATAATCCATTGGCATCCATTGGGGGGAAAAAAAAAAAAAACATTCCTGTGCCAACACTATCTTCCAGGAGGACCTTCATCTACCACTGCCATTTTCTCAGGACATCACCATCAGTTCCCCTCCTGACTTTCAAATGCCATGCTATGCTGTAGAGCACACAAGGGGGAACATATACAAACATATACAGGATGTTTGTATGGATAATAAATTTACATGCAGGTTACATGCAGTTACATACACATCTCTTTGCTCCTTAGTTGCTCCAAAAGCACACAGCTAGTTTTCAGTGATTGGCTCCGGCTTTATGTGACTAGCAGTTTTAATCATTGGAATCATGTAATTAGATCTGCAAGTTAGAACAGTATTCTCTAGAGTGGGGCAACAAAATTTTTGATGTTAGTTTAATTAAAATGGCACCAAATGACTGCCACTGTTTAAAGGAATTCACAGAGATACCCAAATTTACACTGACTTTATGGTTTGTCTCCTGGTCTGCTTGTGTCCACTGTCCAATGCAGATTCCATATGAAATCAAGTGTATGCATCCATCAGTAGTTGCAAACAGTTAACAAATGCTGAAAGACAATGTTGAGACTGTACCCAGTATACTGTAAGGGTGAAAATATCTATTTCCACTAGGAAAAACTCATTTGACAATGATACTTCAGGGCTTCGGAATGATAATAACTGGCAAAAGATATATGAGATTCCACCAAAATTCCATATATCACAACCCTCAAAACTCTACCCTGCATGCATCACACACCCACTCCTCAGTCCTAATGGGATCCATCCTGAGGAGAAGCACATGGTTCTGTTTTCTCCGTTCCAGATCAGCCAATTCATGTGTTACCAAACAGAAGACGTCACCACCACAGATCACTTTACAGGGATCACAGGGACATCTGTTAGGAAAATGCAAAAACAAAACTGAACCAGGTTTTTACATGTTCACTGGAATTCAATTAAAATGTGATTAGTGGGAGTATTAGGAGGGCAGCCTGGTCCACTATTACATGTTTGGTTGACACTATCCACTGGCCTGGTCAGGTTACTGCGGGGATTACCCCTAACAGGATGATCTCTGACCTCTAGACAGGTGCCTGTGGGAGGGGTAGGAGAGGGTTCATGTCACCATACCAAGTGGGATTCAAGGGCCTAATGGCTGACAGAGGTTCCCCATACCACTCTAGAAGAATTCCCACTTTGTAATCACACATACAAGCATGTGCATGCTCCGAATACTCAACAAAAATGGACTGCATGTATGGGGATTACAATAACCTTTTTTAGAAGTATCAGCTTTTTAAATTTATTAGAAATTTCTATTCAATTATATCACATTTTGGGTTATTTCAAAATAAGAGTTTGTTGCACTACAGCATGTTGAGCTTTAACATATGTGCTGAACACAAGGAGAGCAACATTTTGTTTAACATCATTCTTCAACAGCTTAACTTTGTTTAGGACTTTTACAGAGTTCAGCATTGTTCTGGTCTGGAAAATCATTTACAAACAACATTTCTGGCCAGTATGACTTATAAAACACATGTGCAAACAATACATCGATGTTCTCTGAAAACTAAATTTATTGATCCTAAGCATGTTGGTGTGATTGTGATTGCAACCCAGCTGGAACCATTTTGGGCATTCCTGCATCCAACAGAGTTTACATAAGGTACAGCTCAAGCTCAAACAGCACTTCTGTCACTGTATATTGTGGTAATTACTGTACACGACTGTGTGTGCAGACACAAGTCTGAAGAAAAAAAAAATGCCTTGATTGTGATATTCTCCGTGACCAGAATGAAAAGGGTCTGCGCATAATTTGTTAACCAAAAAATCTGTTACATGATTAAATTGATGGTGTACAAACAGGAGCCTTTCAAGGAAAGAAGAAGCCATGAAAACAAGAAATCGCCAGCTGTTTCCATTCTGTGCTGTTTACCATGGTTTTCCCCACCAGACTAAATAGATCTGTGTTTGTCTTCACCATGCGCTACATAGCCACCCCAACCCCAAGACCTCTACTTAAGCAGCATGTGGAATAAACAGCTTTCCTCCAAGGGCCTGAGAGCTGAACTGGTGGCATATTTGTGAAGCTAAGGAATAGGTGAGCGGAGGTCTTATTGGATGAGCTGTTATCACAGTGCAACACAGCCCAGATGCTGGAACACTTCTTGTTTTTATTTCATTTTTTTTATGTCTTCTACAGCAACATTATTGGATAATCAGAATGGTCTACTTTCTATGCCTGGCTGAGCTCACATTACAAAATTATGTAAAGACACAGGAAAAGAAGTAGACACTGGTTTGATCCTAATTCACAAGATTTGGTTCAAGCCTTGAGGTAGAATATATGTGGAAGCGTTTCCAAGTAAGCATCATTGCCACTAGCTCTTAGCTCAGGCCATTTGCATGGGAGCATGCATGACACCTCTGAAAACACATGGTGAGAAATGTAGCTGCTGAAAAACAAAGTCAATCTGCACTTTCCAGCAGTTTGGAAATGCTTCAGACGGACAGCAAATACGCCATGGCACATACACTGGAGCAAAATTCCCTCATTTAAGGATCATGACCTGTTCTCATAAGTGCATTATCTCTGCAAGAAAGCCTCCGTGCTGCAGAATCAATTAAAAAAAACGAGAAGGAATGGAGGGATTAAAAAACAACTGCAAGTGCACGGCTGATAAGAGTGTTTGAAATCCTAATTTATCAGATAAAATGATTATCCTTGAAAGTAGTTGATGTGGCCATTAAAAACAATGCAGCCAGATTATGGGTCTTTTAAAGTTTACAGTTAAATGCCAAACCTTATTGATTGCCACAGTTGCTGTCCACTTATTCCCCATGCTAAATAAAATAATAGTAATAATTCTAGAAAGTGCATTTATGCTAGATGGTGTGCAGTTTTTGCTGACTGACAAACTTGAGTATTTGTGTGTATGTTGCTTTTGTTATTCCCTTTGTTCCATGCATTTGTGGCTCAAAGCTGTGCAGCATCAAGGACAATAATTGTAGAGGATTATTTGAATGAGTGAAAAAACTGCAAAGCAATCATCCTTAGCTCCCTTCAAGGAAGTGAAATATCCATATAATAAGAGGCAGATTATGTTTTAGTCTTTATCAACAAAAACAGACACATTCAGGCTCAGCAGAAAATCTATATTCTCTGTACAGTACATAGTTTGATATCCCAGCCATCATGTCCTTTTAAATCCATTAATCACTTACTGACAAGGCAGCAAATGTAACTCCACGCTAAAAGAGGCATCACAGATAAAGTCTCATCAGTCAGACTTTTGCTGCGCGACAGCCGATCACAGCTGAAAAGCATCACACTTACAAAGTCTCAACGCATGAGCAGGCTCTGTAATGTGTTCTGGAGATCAACGAGGTGCAATGCGCTTTCATTTTGGCAATTGTATCATTGCTGTTTAGGGACAGAATAAAGTTGCACTGGACCATTCTGCCCAGTCATGCAAGTTCACAGTGACCATCAGCATGCACCAGAGGAAAGCAGGAAAATATGAGCGTTGGAGGGAAGTTATTAAATGTATTTGCAGATCATGTGATTTTAATCCAGCTGAGCAGACCTTTGATTAGATATCATTGTGCCTAACTAGAATCCCTCCTGTGTCATTGTGTCAAAGATATGTAAATTACTTTTCAGTCTTAAAAAATGGGTTCCAGTATCGATACCACCAGTTTTTTTTGACACTGCCTCAACTGCAGATTGGTGGATTGTTGCTTGATATTTTTTAGCCCAGTCAGAAAAAAATCCCTGTCTGATACAGGCATGTGATCAACTAACTTCATGTTGGAAATGTATAATTTGAAATTTTCTGTTCAAATCACTACAGAACCACCCGTGATGCCTGGAAGCCTGTCTTCCAGGTCCTGGGTTTGAACCTCCTGGTCCACGTTCCACTGACCTAAAAGAAACATCAGCTTTATCTGTAATGCATTTTACCCTGAAAAAAAAAGGAACTCAAGCTTTAAATGTCAGTGGTCCATATACGGAAGATCAACCCTCGTCTTCTGAACTTGATACCCTTGGATGGCCACCAAAAACTTGCATTGACTTGCAGCATTTACACATGTGCACGCAGAATGAAATAGTTTTAGTCAGCGCTAGTTAGTTTTTGTCACCATGGCATTTTTGCTTGCAAAAATTACACAAAACACACACTTGCGCACACTTGAGTAAATAACAGTTGGCTTATTGCTGTTTTTCAAATAGAATAATTTTCTGATATATTTACTGATCATAACTGGGTAGCAACATTTTTCTAAAAAGCATGTACAGCACAGAAAAACAAAACCCAATGAGTAACTATACATTTTTTATAACGGTGTGTGTGTTGGTATTGTGATCGTCTTTTAACGTTCATCTTAGTTTGCCCACTTTTTGATTTACAATTGCATCACTGGACGTCAGGAAGCTGCTGTGGGCCAGGGAGGTGAGGGGCTGTTTTGATCTGAGGCAAGGCTGACAGTCTCTTTATCTTCTCCTGTCAGACAGAATACTGTTTGATCTGCAGCTTCTCCATGTCTTCTGTCTCTGGTCAAATAACCTCCGCACACTCGTAGAATCTGCTTTAACAGTCCTATGACTTCCAGGTTTGCTGAAAGTGTAATAATGTTCTTAATCCTGTGTCGTTTTCTTGGCTTAGAGTGTATGTTTTAAATATGATCTAATGCATGGAAACACATATATGTGTAAATACATGCAAACATGCATTCTTTGATTTGTCTCAATCATTAAGTTATGCTATACGTGTATTGCAAATGTGCATGTTACACATATGCTGCACACACATACATGGATGGATGGATGGTTGGATGGAGACAGAGATGCTGTGCTTAAAGTTTGAAGTTTGGCCTTGGCCTTTGTTATACAACCAGCTAGCACTGAACAGAATATGTTTAACTTCCTCTTTCTAACTTCCTCTCTTGCTCTTTTGCAGGACGTGTGTCTTTTAGTAGCAGCTCACATCACAGAAGCATACAAATGGCAATTAAAACGGATGTGCAACACTAGCTCTGCATGTGGAGAGAGAGAAGAGAGAGAAAGAGAGGAGAAATTGGAGGGGACATGAGTGGGGGAGACAGAAAGAAAGAAAGAGAGGAAGTATGTGAGGGAAAATGTACAGCACCACCTCTCCTTCAAAACCAGGACTGATACTGTGTCTATTGATCTTTATTACAATAGCAGCAAGCTGTAAAATGTTTGATGGTTTTGTACAGATCTTAGTCCCCCTCATTCATAATTACTGCTACACATGTAGAACCAAGGGCAACTTCAGAAGGGGCGCTGTTTGAAAAGCTGCTGCTAGACTGTAGGGATGATGGAAAATCTCAGCGGGGCCTCACGGTAGCTCCAAGCCCTAAGGCTATCATTCCTCCTGCCTAACACCTGCAGCAACTTAAGTTTTACAAAGATGAAATTATAGAGCGGATTTTAAATAAGAAATGAGCCCAACCTTGTCCCTTTACCCACAAAGTAACTGCTTTATTTTGATTGAGACTTTGTCTCTTTGGGTTGGTGAAAAAAAAGTCAGCATGCTCATTTTATAGAGAATCAAAATCTCACTTTTTTCTGCAAAGTGACCTAAACTCTTTATTTTAAGTAAGAAGTTAGCATTTGATGTTAACTACTGCAGATCTGAGTTGTGTGCACAGGCTATGAAAGCATATATTGACTGTTTCTTTGTTCATTGTCTTTCTTTATCAGATGTGCCCGGCTACATTCAGCACTACACCACCAAGACCTAGCTGTAACTTCTTTCCCTGGAAAAGCAGTTGTGCTTTAACCTAAACAAACAAGCAGAGTTTTTCTAAAGCTCTGTTTTCTGGGACAATGTGCAACAGCTCACCAGGACCCCCAGGCTGGTCCTGGGTCTCCGGCTTCTTTCTCTGCTGCAATTTTTAATGTTTCCTGGAGTTGGAATAAAGAGTGAGGCGACAACAGGCCCAAGAAACATACTGCATGTTCCGTGTAGGGCAGAGTAATGAAGAAAGCAATTCTACAGGGAATCTGGATGATGCACCAAGGATGAAATATTACCAAGATGGAGATAGGCAAAGGACAGAGTTACAGACAGAGAACAGTGTCCTAGTGAGAAGATTGTTGCTTCCAGCAGCTGAGAACAGGAAGAACAGTCTTTAGCCTGGCACGCCCTGAATAATGCATCAACCTTTCTCAAGCTGGGCATATATATATGGGTGAGGAGAGCACTGATTTTTGCCCTCTGGCATTGTTGGAGATATGAATAATGGATAGGTTAAATGCTTGTGTTAATAATGAATTAGTATAGGGTTTGTATCATGGCTGTATTTATGCAATTATTTGGTTTGGACTCTACAAAAGGGAACAAAGACAATATCATATTAAGATGCAGTGAAAGTCTGATCTTACTGTGGTCCATGAGGAGCTTAGGATTACCCCTGTGATATCCAGCTGTCCTGGAGTATCCCACCAAAAGCTGGAACCTCTCGTGTCAGCCAGCTGCCTGCCATTGATTAACATTTAACAACCAGGGAATACTTTGTCACTGAAAAGAAAAGCAAACTTTGAGATCTTGAAAGCACAGCAGAGGGAAAGATGGCGTGAAAGAGCGAAGGAGGAGGTTAAAGAAGAAAAAAGAATAAATAAGAAAAGATAAAAAAGAGAAGCATGATGCACACAGTACACAGGAAGCATTTTCACATAGCACGTCATGTATAACTCATGAAGCCCTGACAGAGCAGTGCACACATTCCCCATTCTCATTGGCTGCCTCCGACTGGCAAACTGCACACGCCAGGAAGAACAAGTTGCTCGGTCTTTCTTTCTGTCTGTCTTTCTCTTCTTTCTGTCTCTCCAGGCTCTGGCACTGTTCCCCTGGGCTAGAGGCTATGAGGATAGGAAGAGGCTATAAGAAGACAGATAGGCTACGGCCATGGCCAGTGCTGGAACTGAGCTGGGTCACCCTGCTGGTTGCACTGGTGAAACTGGCTGTCTGCTCTGTGCCCACTGCTCCCGAGCAGTGCATTATAGTCAGCCCTGTGTTTAGACAGTCTGACAGATCTCAATCTGCACACCCCAAGAACCCGGGGAATCAGCACTCTACGCATACATCACCCCCAGCCAACATCTACATCCTCTCTCTCTCTCTCTACTTGTCTGTTTTGTGGCGCTATCTGGATTTGTGTCTCTTCATCCTTCCCTACTTGGAATCTCTTTCCAGACTTTCCCCTCTTTTTTTTTACTCCCTCTCTCTCTTGCCTCCCTTTTTCTCCCCCAGTTCCCCTTCAGTTCTGCTCTCTCTTATTCTCTCATGTTTCTCTCTCTGTCTCGCCCTCCCTCTCCTTTTGAGATTCAATAAGAGCCCTGGAGGCAGGAGAGAGAAAACAGGGGGGTGTAAAAACATCTATGGTTTTATTTACAAAGGACCCAGGTATTGCCCGGCGTTAAATCCAGGGGAAATGATTTATTTTCCGCCCATGTGTGGCACTGATCCCCGAGGCGTAACTCAACAGTGGACCGGCTTCGTGCTTGCAATTTATGGTGGCTGCAGAGGCTCATAAAGGAAGAATGGATTAATCTGGAACACGACATAAACAATATGACTCTGACAGCCCTATTAAAACCTGTGCTACTCAGCATCAATTCGCTTTCACACGCTCTCTATCTGTCTCACTCTGGGTCTCCGCAGCTAGCGCCTGTTATTAGAAGGCCGATTGGTAGCGCTGGAAAACTGACCACAGCTCACAGCCTTATTATTGTGATTCCCAGAGTATCAGATTCTGAACAGGGGGTGGGAGGTCAGGGGTGTTGAGCATCTACATATAGCAACCGGACCTTTTAACTGTTTAGCCTTTGGACATCATCGGGGATATCGGATGTACTGAGTCCAGAGTGGAGGATCCCACAGTGCTTGTTACTGCTGGGTCGAGAAGGCTTCCTGTCTCAGCACCGGTGTGCCTCTCATTTTCCATGAGCTGGGCTTCTTTTGGGAATGTGCTGCACTCACTCATGTTGGTATGGACTCCTGTCTTTGAAGGTGCGCACAAATTCATAGGAAAACATGTTGTGCATGTGATACGTGATATGGATTCGTGGATGCACACGTATACATGGGCGCACATGCACACGTACACAAGTAGACACAGTAGTCAGCTGCTCTCTGATCCCCCTGGGAAGAAGTCACTCAACATCTTTAATAACCCCCCAATAACTGATGACACACACACACACACACACACACACACACACACACACACACACACACACACACACACACACACACACACACACACACACACAGAAAGAGAGAGAGAGAGAGCTATGTCATTTCCTTAGCTCCAGCGCTGTCAGAGACAGGTGTATGCTAGGCCACACAGAAAACACCCACAGAGAGACAGCATCCATTTAACCACACAAGCTTTTAACACATTTAAAAACAGCATTGCCAAGATAGAAACCTGTCTCTGAGACTGAGCAAATGAAAGAGATGAGAAGAAAAAAAAAAGCACAAGAGACAGAGTTACTAATTTATGTCCAGCAACGGATGAAAGCTTGAGAAACATCAGGCAGGGAGAGAACAGCCCTGAAATTGAAATCAATAAGTTCATTAGACTGCAAAGCCCGTTCGTGCTGCACCCTCAACTTCCCCTGCAGACAAACACAACAACACATGAAAAAAAAAAAAAAGGGGCGAAACAAGGCTTGACCTATGTCCACTAGCCAAGCATTCCATTTATTTAGCCCTTATCACAAGCCTGATCTGAAGAGGCAGCTACACAGTGATAACGCCTCAGGATAATAGCAAGACCAGGCAGGGCCTGACCAAAGAATGACAGCTAAAAAAAAAAAAAAAAAAAGAAACAGAAAGTGAAATAAAGAAAAATGCATTTGGGATCTTCTTGACATTCATTCTTTTTTTTTTCTTTGTTTACAAACGCACAGTGCTGAAATATGAGAGGCTCTTAGGAAACTTTTCGTGTGTGTGTGTGTGTGTACGGGCACGTGCTGCCGCCTCTCTTGTTCGAGCCTGTAATTTAGTGGATCCCCATCAATAAGTGAGAGAACAGCTTTGTGAATGCTTGGCCTGACAGCTAACAAGACCCTGGCTCTATCTGCAACAAACAGACAGAATAACAAGCACTGTTGTCTGTTTGCACACATTGAACAAACCATGAATACAGTTCATCATTCATGCAGCGGTACAGCACTGTCAAGCCTTCTACTAAGCATACTGTACGGAAACGGGTGTATGTTTGTGTGTGTGTGTGTGGTACATGCTGAAGAAAAAGTTTTTTACCATCTGAGTGACCTGAATAGTGCTTCTACTTGTACAGTAATAATCTCCAGAGCTCTGCAGGGAAGTAAAGATCAGTGAAGCTGATGTCTTCCTCCACCTGAAACAGGGCCCATTATAGCTCCAGTCCATATCAGCAAGGCCCTGCAGCCTGTGTCACACCACTTCCTATTGCTGATTTATGGTTACAAGGCTCATGGGTGTTAGCACGCTGCATATTCTCTCTGAGACATGTGCACACGCACACACTTAGACACACACAAAATCAATGAGGCACAAATTGTTCATGACCTGAGCTCAACTTGCTCCACCAGAGGCCAAATTTGTCTTCAAGGGCGTCTTTATCGTGCTAAAAGACCCCTTTTCACCTGCAGATTAGGGTGCAAGACTAAATGGTCTGGCTAGACCGAGACCATATCTCTCGCCACACAAATGAAATACAAATGGACTTATGTATATCTACAAAGGAAAATCTTTATTTCAGTCCGTCTTATCCTAATACCTATGCAACTCTGTAAAACATTTCTTTCATGCTTTTTTTTTTTTCTCTTTTTCAATCAAAAAGACAAGCTGTTCACCCTCTATCCGGAAGCTCAGGGAGTCACCATCCCAGGGGGTTTCTGGGAATGCAAAAACACTGCTGCAGTTGGCAAGCTGCTGTTTGCCAAAGAGTTCAACAGAAGCCAAAATATTTGTTACGGACTCATTTCATTTCCTGGTAGAAACGTTCAACACTGCAAGGCAAATGTGAGAACAAGCTTTTACATAGGAAAGCTCAAAGGAAACCAAGCGTCAAGCTTTTCCCTCAACAGAAACAAGAGCGGCTTTGGAGCTTTAGCAGAAAAAGATGTGGGGAGGCATAAATGGCCAGTTAACAAAATTGGTTGACAAAGGAAAGCATTTTAGGCTACGTCCCAAAATGCTCAAAGGATTTATTCACTTGATAAGTCAGCGTATCACCCGACAACCATTTGTGCTATGGAAATTACAATGGACACTACATTTCTTTCTGCTGAATCGGGATATAGGAATGCAGTCTAAATGTAAAGCACACCAATAGGAATACTTCTCTTTGTACACCCACCTTTCAACTAACAGCCGTGCTTTTCCTAAGATGGAATAAATATTCCGCATTTTCTGTTCCAGTTCTCTTAGCATGTGTACTGCTGAACTTTATTCAGTAGTATACTGACTACATAGGAGTGTGTACAGAGGTGTTTCATAGCTTATCCATATTTAAGGTCTGGAACTCACTGGCAGGGTAACTTAGCCCCGGGCACACGAACAAATCAGCCATATATTTTATATATATATTTTATTTATATATTTATATATATATATATGTGTATATATATATATATGTGTATATATATATATATATATATTTATATATATATATAAATATATATATATATATATACACATATATATATATATATATATATATATATATATATATATATATATATATATATATATATATATATATATATATATATATATATATATATATATATATATATATATACACATATATATATATATAGAGCGAGAGAGAGAGAGAGAGAGACAGGGCAGTCTTAGGAGCCACAGTTGACCATTTATTTATGAAGTCAAAGCTCTGTGGCTACAAGGTATCCACTCTGAAACAACTTAAAGCGCTTATATCCAAGCTGAATATTTCATTTCTGACTCTCTACTCCTTTTGAGTCTTTTTTAAGGTAAAAGTGAGGAGAACAACACAGGACAGGCAAGAGAAGAAAAGGAAAGAGAGGACACTGCAGGTGATGCAAGACCCCTATCTAACCCAGTCAAGGTAAACAGGTGGGGCTGGAAAAGTGAGAGGAGGAGGAAGAGATGGGAGGGAGTGTAAGTGCAGCTTACAGTCCTCCTCAAGGTCAGCAGAAGGAGAAGCTTTGTATTCTCTCTCTCTGTGTCGTTTCTTGAGTGTGCACCAGCTCATTCTTTTGTTTCTTGCTTTTTCTCTATCTCCCTCCTTTCCCAGCACAACCATATCAGAAAAAAAGGAGAAACTTTTCATGTGCCAAGTGAAAAATAATGCTTAGGGCAAAAAATAGGACCTCAGAAAACAAAACGTTGTTGGGCATAGATTTGACAACATCCAGGGAATCTCTCTATCTTCTGACAGGACTCAGTCTGTTATGAAGCCGGGATACAGAGCAGAGATCTCAGCTCACTCAAAATGTAAATGCACACAAGCCAGGGAAAGAGCACAGTCCTCCTTTTCTCTCATTCTATCTCCACCTCATCCGCTTCCACTTCACTTTGCTCTCTTTCATTCTGGTCTGTCTATCCATAGTTTGTGTGTGAGAGGAGAAGCAGCTGGCAGGTGGCTGTGTGCAAAGGTATTGAGGCCTATGAAATATTTACCAAAGCAATAATGACTCCCTGGACAGACTTAGTGGTGGAAGAAGGTAAGGAGAGGAGAGGGGTAAAGAGCAAGAAGAAAGAAATAGGAGAGTGAAGAGTGTCTGACTTGTTTTTTGTCAAAAGCACGGGTGGACACCAGGGAACAAAGCATTATTGTATTTAAAATATCAAAGTGAAGACAGTAAATCCAAAAATAAAATGCAGGGGTGACATTCCTTTTTTTCTTTTAAATCACAAATGACAAAAAAAGTAAATTCATTAAAAAAAAAAAAAAAAAAAAAAAAAAAAAAAATATATATATATATATATATATATATATATATATATATATATATATATATATATATATATTTACGTATTTTGTAAAAGAAATAAAAGAGTTTGAAACATATGTGAACACACCTTCGCACACACAGACTCTCCTTGTAATTTTACCCTTTCTGAGGCTTTTGAAAAGTAAAACTTCTAGGATGGGTGCTCCTGCAGTGAGTCTTTAATGCACGGGCCCCCTCTTGTTTGCAGAGAGGATTCGGCACCACACTGTGGGCCAGTTTGATCTGGACAGCCAACAGAGCCTGCTTCAGATGAGACAAGGGAGGAAACTCTACTGTGGCGTTGCTGTTTTCCCTTCATAGCAATACCAGGATGCTGGGGTGGCTCAGAACAACAGTGAGCTCTCTAACCCAAGACTTTAGGTTAAGGATGGAAGGAAGAACTGCCTCAGTGCTGCAGAGGTAGGGGGCCCATTTGGATGTGTCTACAATGGGAGGGAGCTGCAGATAGAGAGCAAAGACTGGGACAAACAACTAGGAACCATTGCAGTCCTTGACTCTATATGATAGCACCACAGGTGAGAGCAAAATTACTGGAATACTTTAAGCAGAAGTACATTCAAGTTCCAGTGAAAGATCTTAGAAGCAAAAAATGGAATTAAATTGACTAAATGTGAAATATTATTTTTATGTTACGATAATTTGCTCCAAATATACTGCGCTTTTATCAAATTTGCATTAGTGGCAATCAAACCATTAACAAAGCTCTACTAGACCAATCATCAGCTTTTGTGCAGCTACTTTGCACAGCAAAGGAACAAAGATTCTGGCATTTCCTACCACTTTCCTTCTACACATTCATTTAACAGTGAGCTCCATGGCATGTAAGCATGGAAGATTTATGTCAGAGTGTGAGTATGTGTCCAAAACATGACACTCCCTGTGTACTCCCTGAAGCGAGAGGCTACACTTCCTGATCAGCAAGCTTGACACACTGGACAGCTGACATTTGACCCCTCATTTCACCTGCGTCGCAGAGTGACACTGCAACCCATTCTCTAGCTCCTGCAGGGTCACTAGGGTCACAGTTGACACAGCAGTACTGTGTTATGCTGAGCTATGAGAGCCTCCACACATCAGCACTACTCCTTCACTCAGGAAATCTGTGTCAAGCCAAATGGATTCTAAGGCTGCACATGTAAATGTATACGTGTGGGCTTATTTTTATTCTTTTTCTTCTTCTTAATAATAACAATAATAATAACAGTAGTAGTAGTAGTACTAGTAGCAGCAGCACTGGTAACAGAAGCACTGGTATTATTATTATTATTATTATTATTATTATTATTATTATTATTATTATTATTATTACTGCTGTTAAAATATTATTTTTAATGTGGCACTGTGTGTCGAAGTATATTGAGCTAGCCCTGTCTTAACATGAGGAATTTCTTTCATTTCAATTATTGATTGTTTTGCTCCTTCACATTTCTTTATTAACAAAACATTACATTTCCCTATGTAGACATTACAAAAGAGTAGACGACCAAGAGGGAGAAGATGGATAGAAACGACCGAGCGCCTTTTAGAATAAATCAGTCACACGGGGGCCAGCCAAACTAGCCAGTCTGTATCACTTGCTATTGATCAGTTTGACAGTGTGGTGCGGCAGTGCTCATTGGCCACATCTGACAAACGACTAGACACGACCTTAAGAGCTGACCTGCACACTACTTGGAGAGGGAAGAAAAAAAAAAAAAGCCATGAATGAACATACGAGCAAGTCTAGGAGAAAAATCTATGCTGCTGAAGTGAAACAGCATTTCATCTGATGAGCGATGTTAAACAACAACTGGACCGGCGGGCAATTACGATGATTGGACTGCTGTGCCTTGTGAAAACCATCAAGACAAAGACGGGAAGACAGAGTTAGTGGAGAGGCAGAGTATCCCCACCTTCTTCCTCCTCTGCTGGCCGCAGAGGCCCAGTGCTCATTAGCATGCATGCTTTTACAAGCCTGGCCAAAACAGTCAATGCTCTCCATTTTATTTATTAGTAAATAGAGACAGATGGTGATGAGGAGGTGGTATTGACTACCCATAGCCTTTTAAACAGGAATCAATGGCAGGGGTGGAGCCCTGAGATAGGAGGCATTAACGCGCTAATATAGCCTTATGAAATGAGCTAGGCCTGGCTTCTGAGGCTGGGCTTTTTCAGTGTGTGAAGCCCTCAGACAGTACAGTATACAGTCTTATGTTTGCCATGGAAAGAAGACATCATTACTGGTAACCTGACTCCTGTCAACACATCTATAAACGGATATGCAGCACTGAGCCCATTGATTAGCTATGCAGGTACGTTGCAGGTATTATTTTAGTGACAGAACATAGCAAGGCTTGGATGAGCAGTAGGCTGGATCTGGGATCAACGTAGACATGAGCTGTGGTCCTAGGTTACAGGATGGAAGGGTCTTCTATCAGCAGTAACGTTGATATGGATACGCTAGGGTCAGGAAAACAGATGGGTGCTGTGGATGTTGACATTTACATTACAACATGTTCCATCAAAATTAATTCTGTTAGTGGGCATTGATTGTTAGATTGTGAAAGGGGTCAGTACATGTGCAGCAAATGTATCCATATTTTATAGATAGATAGATAGATAGATAGATAGATAGATAGATAGATAGATAGATAGATAGATAGATAGATAGATAGATAGATAGATAGATAGATAGATAGATAGATAGAGTCTCATCTCTGACATAGAGCTGAAGCTCTCTGTAGAACTACTGTCAGAGGTCATCTCCATCATCTCTCCATCATCTATATTAATAAGTCTTTATCATCTACCTGCACTGTCTGCCACACAGAACACAGAACAACTCACCCTTCCCCAGTCACCCCGCAGCCCCCTGCACAGGGACTGGCTGAGCTGTAGTGAGCCATCGCCTTAAACCACCTACTGCCGAGGCAATTAAGAGTTTAACCTGGATGCAGCCTGGGGAATCCAGAGAGAGACTCCACTCAAATAGAGCAAGACTCCACGGAAAGACAGGCAGGCAGAGAGAAAAGTCAGGTAAGGATGTGTGAGAAAGGGAAGATGAAGATCCTGCGAGAAGGGAAAGAAAGGAATGGATGGAAATTGACAGAAAGCAGGTAAAAGTGAGGGAAGAAAACATGTCTGAGTACACAGCTAGACTGGAGAATGGCAGAGGCTGGTGGAGGCAGAGAGAGTGAATCTCAGCACAGTGTACACAGCCCTCTCCTCCAAGAGAAGAAGGTCACCAGCTCTCTCTGAGGACTCCCTTAAATAAAGTCCCCCATCCTGCACTTTTCTGGGCAAACAACCTCCTCTGCTCTTTATTAACTAAATATGAGGGGACTTTGACCGGGGGACAAAAATTCAATATTTTTCCCCCACCAAATATTTAAACCAAGCAAATAAACACACAAATAAATAGATCTCCTCTGCCACGGGAGAGGGGGCCAGCCAGTCCCCTGGATGTAATTTGACGGCCCACTTACTTGGAGGGCCAGAGCATAGTGCTACTCAGACACTCATTTGAAGGGCTGTCAATCAAGGGGCAGCAGTGTTGGCATTGGGGATATGTGTGTATGTGTATGTGCCACTGAGTGTTTGAGTGTGTGTTTAAGGGAGCTGGCCAGCAATTCATTCTCAAGGTTGGAACAGATAAGGTGAGCATCTCTCCTGTCAAATACATCACACCTTCCTTCCTGCTTCCCTCACCACCCTTTTTAACTGTTCCTCCTCCCTCCTTATTTCCATGTCTTACCTCTTGTGCATCTTAAGAATGACCTAAAATTTGCAGTTGCAGTTGTGTCTTGTCTGTCTCCTTCAGATACATTAATCAGAATGGCAGCATAGAAATAGAAAAATTAAGTTTGAAGGCCAATTTGCTCCTGCCTGTATATATTTTTTTGAAACCCAAATAATTCTGCCTGCCTTTCTTGTCTTTGGATATTCGCTTGTTCTTCTTCATCAACACTTTTCTTTCATCTTTTTTTGAATCAGGAAAATCTACATATTTGTCTCTGCCAAAAGCTCATAGAACGGCATCTCAACGATACAATCCAGTATTTGAAAGTAAACTGAATCGTGTCAAACTTAAAAACGGTCAGTATGACATGTTTGTCCTCAACTGTCTCAAGGTAGAATGCATCTCTTGTAAGGCATCTACCGCCTTTTAGCGTTCATACGTTGTTTGTGCAAACAGCTTCAAACAAAACTATATTAGTAGTTAGGGCCAAAGCTGTCCATTACATGGTTCTTTGGGATGCAGAGCACAGTTACACAGGGGGTGCTGAGAAAGTGAATTGCCATAAAGTGATGGTACACAGGAGCTGATTGCTGCTAGCTCTACTGTCCTAAAAAAAAAAAAAAAAAAGTGATGTTGGCCTTTTTCTCTCGCCCTTAAAACGTGTATGTGTGTGTGTATGTTTGCCTGCGTGTGTGAGTGGGAGAGAGAGAGCGTGATATCAAAAAGTCCTTTCATCCATTTTAGATGAGATGCAGATGACTCAATTATACTTGGCCTGACATCAAGACCACTTGGCGGAGAAGCTGCTAACGCTGGAAAACGATCTATTTAATCCTACTGATATGAATGGCGCGGCGCTAACAGGGCTCACCACGGCAGGAGAGCGAGGCAGGTATGAGCAGAGATGTTTCAGCATCACTCTGGAGAAACAGGGCTCAGTGCACGTGAACGTGGGAAAGTGAGAAGGAGGAACTATGTGAGAGATAGAAGAGAAGGGATATAAGAGGAATTAATGATTCTATGTGCAATATTTTATTTTCGTTTTTCTTGTTGTTGTTGTTGTTGTTAATATATTGATTTCTTAATTTATCAAACATAATGCTAGTCACCACTAATAAGAGCTTAAGTTAGCTAAGATGAAGCTGAAATGAACAGGCAATTTAGCCCATAAGCACTTTTGATCCTCCTGGTTTCCGTTTAAGAGGGATCCTGTAATGTGGAATGCAATCCTAAACGGAGTGGAAAATTCAACCAGAGGTGTTCAGAAAGATGAGGCATGAATGGAAAAAAATGGGTCAGCAACTTCAGATTGGAAATGAGAGAGGAAGAACGAAAGAGGCTGACGTCCTGCAGGACACATGATTTGGGGGCTGCTGGTCACTAGAGCCAGGGCCACAGCAACGACCCACAAACACGCTCTACATTTGATCAGACTGCTGTTTGATCTGCAAGGCATCTCTCCCTCAAGACCGCCTCTGCACTCTTCAACTACACACAGATAAATACACACACATTCATCATGACATACCCTCTGTTCATCAGAGCTGCTCAGCTGCCAGGCCCTCAACTGCATCAATATTGGCATCATGACATACCCATCACTTCACCCTCATTCTAATACTACTGTAAGTGAACTGTGGTCTGGGAACATGTCAGTGGTGATCAGCCTGCTAAGAGGGAGGACAGGTGGTTTGCAGGATGAGGTGCAGCTCCAGTTTGCCCAGGTTTGGTCTTGCCAGAGCCTGAGAGGAGAGAAGAAGAAAGTAAAGGAGATTTTATTTTGACCTGATCAAGTAACATTTTTTTAATGGGTAACATATAAATTTCATCAAGAAATGTTCATTGATAAATCTAAATAAGATGGATATAATCAGGAAAATAAGACAGGGTGATAAAGTCAAAGTCATAATTTTCAGTGACAGTCTTTTCATGTGCTGCCTTGTGTTTATGCTGATGTGAATCTTCTCCAGCCTGCCTCTTTTATGACCTTTAGTGCAATTAACAGTTGCAAAACATTAGGGCTTGTGTTGCTTCACATGTAGTCAATCAAGTCAGTGTTTTGTCGGTGTTGAGTGGTGTTTGTCTGTGTTGGTGACAAATGAGCATGGCCCTTCCCATTGCTGACAGCCACCCCAGAGCTGTGATGCTATCTTCAGCTCTTCTGCCTGCTTCTACAATTACTACTGCCTCTCTGGCCCCAGGGTCTCCAACTGCAGCCAGCACCCTGGAACCTTGGACACACACACAAACACACCGTGTCAGATACATTACACACATCTATTTCTTTGTACAAACTCACGCTCAGTCTTTTTTTAACACATGTATTCATTCTTGAATATTTTAGAGTGTATTGCAAACTAATAATGCACAAAGCCTCATCCAAGACTGTGACTTGTTCGCTATATGCTACTCTAAATAGATCAGGGTTAAGGTCAGATTTCCCCAGTTCTTAATATACGGTCTCTCACAGACATTGCTGGAATAACTATATTATATATATATATAAAATCCAATCCCAATCCAATCCCTTATATAATTTAACTACACTGTAGTCACTCCCAGCAATTCAAGCCACATACTGAAACATTTGACTGAGATATGACCCCAAACTGATACCTTTCCCAAACACACACCTGGTTATTTTATCTTTCCCTGCACCTATTGTTGGCCTAATTGAGGGTGGCTTGGCTGCTTGGCTGGCGGCTGACCCCGATCAGAACAATGCATACCTGTGGCTCTTACCAGTGCTGTGTAATTGTCTCTTCAAGTGGGGACCTTTTTCAGTCGACCCCTGAGGGGAGAGCGCTCCACGCTCATCCATCACTCAGTCACTCAGCCACTACAGGAAGTAGTTAACATAAGCGACTTTTGGGATGGCAGCTTGTAAAAGGTGTGGAGTTGAGTTTTTGGAGAGGCATACAGAATATTAGCCATCACTTCATTGCAGGGAATGACATCACTCAGTCCATCAATCAATAAGTTGCAGATGTTTGCTCTGCTACTCCAACTATTTCCTTTGAAGTTAAGGTTAGAGAAAACAGACAACAAAAAGCAACTGAACTTTTAACTGTAGAGCATTATTTGGGTTATCATGTTGTATCATTCAAAGGCTTTTATTATATTTAAAGTTTCTGGATAAAGTCCAAGAAATTAAACCCAAGGGACCCTTTTCACACTCAAAGCAGCTTCATTGTAATTTTTTTTTTTAATTATTTATTTATCAGGAAATAATCTCAGGACAACTGCGCAAGTTATGTGCATGTTCCTGCCACTACATTATGGATCTCTGCCTTCACTACAGGAAGGTAATGAGACACATATCTGCACGGATTGGCTAAGTTTGAAGGTCAAAAATATTAGTAAGACTACAATCAATCTGCATTTAAACTGACACACATGTATGAAGAAACTCTTGCACCTGTCATACACTATATTGCAAAAAGTATTCACTTGTCTGCCTTCACATGCATATGAACTTGAGTGACATTACATTCTTAATCCATAGGGTTTAAAATGATGTTAGCTCACCCTTTGCAGCTATAACAGCTTCAACTCTTCTGGAAAGGCTTTCCAAAGGGTTTAGGAGTGTGTTTATGGGAATTTTTGACCATTCTTCCAGAAGTGCATTTGTGAGGTCAGACACTGATGTTGGATGAGATGGCCGGGCTCACAGTCTCCGCTCTAATTCATTTCAAAGGTGTTCTGTCAGGCTGAGGTCAGGACTCTGTGCAGGCCAGTCAAGTTCTTCCACACCAAACTCACTCATCCATGTCTTTATGGACCTGCTTTGTGCACTGGTGTGCAGTCATGTAGGAACAGGACGGGGCAATCCCCAAACTGTTCCCACAAAGTTGGGAGCATGAAATTGTCCAAAATGATTTGGTATGCTGAAGCATTAAGAGCTCCATTCACTGGAACTAAGGGGCCAAGCCCAACTCCTGAAGTGGCAGCGTGTTTTACACCACAACATCCAACGCTTTGCATTGTGCTTGGTGATGTAAGGCTTGGATGCAGCTGCTCGCCCATGGAAAGCCATTCCATGAAGCTCCCCATGCAGTGTTCTTGAGCTAATCTGAAGATCACGTGAACTTTGGAGGTCTGTAGCGATTAACTCTGCAGAAAGTTGGTGACCTCTGCGCACTACATGCCTCAGCATCAACAGTTGACTGTAGAATATTTAGTAGTGAGGAAATTTCACAACTGGACTTGTTGGACAGGTGGCATCCTATCACAGTACCACGTTGGGATTCACGGAGTTCCTGAGAGCGACTCATTCTTTCACAGATGTTTGTAGAAGCGGTCTGCACGTCTAGGTGCATGATTTTACACACCTGTGGCCATGAAACACCTGAATTCAATGATTTGCACAGGTGAGTGAATACTTTTGGCAATATAGTTTATATTTGTTATCCACCAGTAATTTAAAAAAAAAAATGAGAAGAATGCAGAACATTGGATAAAACACTGTTTTTTTTTTATTTACTGCCATTCCTATTGCTTCAGACAGACAAGCTGTGGCGCAGGGAGCACAGAGTGATTCAAACAAGTCAAAGCTACTGCCAATCTACAAACAAATCTCTCTGACAACAACAAACAACAAAGGCGCAGCAAAAGAAGAAGCAAGAAGAACAGCGTTTGGCAACCATTAACATCTTGGAAAAAACCTCAGAAGTAAAAAAAGGAGTGCATTCTGCATTTTTAATAGTAAACAGCATCTCTACTTCATCATGAACTAGATAGAGAAAGAAATCAAACGAGGAGGGCTGCTACACTGCTTTGACGTCGGCCCCCTTTTCCACCCTTTTTAGCTTTTTTGAAAGTGGATTTTGTCAGAAGTGCCGGATCTTTCTCTTGCTCTCTAGATGGCCTGCAGCATTACAGGGGAATGTGGTGCTCTACACACTTTAAGAGTAATTAAAAGCGATTGAACAGCTGTAATTATGAGAAACGGCGGTTGTGTTCCGGGTCATTCTATCAATGCTGCCTTTCATCAGAGCAGAAGCAGAGGGGCCCCGCTGCTAGTCTCTGTTTCTCCATATGCACATCTTCAAGAACAAACAACTGGCAGGCTGCCTACAGGCTCACACACTATCACATTCATACACACACGCCTTCATGTAGACATTTGGGAGAAAGAAGACTCTTATGCACACACACACACATACATACACACGCAGGCCCAACCACTGATCACATGGTTACATGCGCGCACGCGCACGCGCACACATACACACAGAGTTACACATTAATATGGCACAAGCACACCACTGCACCATAAACACTTGACAACATTCTTCATGTACTCCATTGGATAACATTCATAACAATCTTCTCATAATCTTTCTTTGGTCTTTTCTGGCTCGTTTCACTTCTTAACACAATAAAAGGGGCACTATACACAAGTGAAGAATGCAATAGCATGTGAGCAAAGTGTTTTCTTACCATTCTATACTGTATTATAACACTGTGTGACAAGTAGAAAGCATATATGTATGTACTGTACTAATGACTACTGAGAATGAGTCAATCCACTGATAAAAGCATGTCTGGGTTACATGAGATTAGGTAACAAAGTACACTGAAATAATAAATAGTAACACAATGTATGCTAACACTGAAATGCGGGTTCACGTATGTTTTGTTAGACCGTTGTGACACTAGTAGCTTGGTGCTAAGCATTGCGTTGTGAGCATGTTACTGAAGCACTATCCTGGTGGTCAGGTTTCCTTCCAGCAAATCCAGGTTGGGGTGACTGAGATGCTGGGGTCAGCTGGGGTAGTGGAGGGTGGAGTAGGGGGTGATGTAGACGGCCTAATCAAAAGGAAATCAATCTGGTCTGTCCCCTCAGCTAATGTGGGGAATCATTCAGAAAAGCTGGTGGGTCATTTTTTTTTTCTTGCTTTCTTGTTTCCTCTATCCATCTTTACATCCTGTTGGGAGAAAAATAAGAAATGGATAGTGGTCAAAATATATGTTTTGTGTTTTTATTAACAAATATTATGACTGAGTGCAAGATCTCATGTGAAATTAACTTGTGAATTAGATGCAATATCAGGTCCTGTCTGTGTCACATCAAAAGGCTGTAAATGTCTCCATGCAAAAATCAGTGGGACCTAGAACTGAGTATGCTTGGCTAATAGGAAGACCAATATTTATTACTAGAGCTTATGACAGGACTTGCTGAGCAGGTGTGCATATTTAAAGTGCTTAATGTATGACAGCACGTAAGGCGTCTATCTGTGCATGAAAAGGCAAAGCCAGACCAACCTTTTTTTTTTGGAGCGTGAGCTCCCAAAGCTGAAAACTAAAACTGAAATACCCGTGTCATTCAGAATAATGTATTTATTTTAAAGTAGCCATCTGGCTTACTTAATCATCTGGACAATTGTTTAGCCTGTTCTACATAGTGTGCATAATTTAGATTTCTATCTGCATTTGATGTTTTAGACTTTGGTCACACTGTTTATGTCAATTAATTATGTGTATTTATGTAAACCAATATTAAACGACAGCATTGTCCACAGTTCATCACAGTTGGGTAATGAATAAATAACTGAATCCCCTGCGATTAAATGTATCCTGCACAAGATAGATACATGTAATCAGTGTGTACATAACCACATTTCAACATGTCAAATCTTGGACTCACCTCCAGAGCAGGGACTCAACTCTGTTAATGATGTCGGCCAGATCAAAGGGCAGAGGCATGCTGGGGTCATCCACACCCCAAAAGGGACGGTCCACTGGGGCCTCCTCAGGGGGCAATGTCTGGGCCAGACTTGAGTGGCACCTGAGGCGACAGAACACAGGAAACAAACAAACCCATTAACTCCTCCCTCCCATTAAAAGCAAAAGGTAGACACTCATCACCATAAGATCGTGCCTCAGTTCACTCACAAATCTTTCATGTTTTTTTTTTCTTCTTCAATTTTGGCTAGTCTGTAGTCTAAACACTTTACTTTGTGTTTCTGCATCCTACTACAGCTTGCCAAAACCTTACATCCGAACGAAGCCTTCACCTGAAAATTTGATCATTTATGTTTAAAAGCCATTTGTCCTCAAAAAGAAGCTGATTCCCCAAAGCGTGAAATTTATATCCTAACATGAGTTAAGCAAGTGTACAAAAGAGACATCATACAGTTTTAATACAACTGTTTGTCTTTTCCCTACATATTGTTGAGGACATTTAAATGATGTATCTTTATGCAATTTGGTTTGAAAATGCTGAAATACTTGGAAACTCCTGAGCCAGTAAAAACTCATTGAACTGAATGGAGATGAGAAGAACAGAGATGTGACACATCAGTAAAGTGTTGCAACAGCATTAAGGTGATGGGAAACCATGATATCATGTATCATGATTAATGTCCCATTCATCTTACACACATACAGGCACACACAGCAGGATGCTTTCACAAGAACATCACTCTCTCTTGTTGCAATAATGACAGAGCAGTGAGAAATCTTGCCTCTTCATGTCACTGCGTGATTTTTGTATGATTAATAATCTGGGGTTAGCTGTAATTTCTACAGTGTTTGGAACCCCTACAGACCTTAGCCACATCTTTTGTTAGACCTGTGTAAATATTTACTGCTGTGACTCTGTGTTGCTCTCCGCTGTCATTGTAAATCTGCCCTCCCTCTGCTTCTTGACAGATGAGAGTGACCTCTGACCTGGAGGTGCAAGAGGGAGAGGTGGAGGATGGCATTTGTATGTTGCGTGTGTGTAGTCTGTCCTTGTGTGCTTGTGAATTGTGACCCAAGATTTCCTATCTACAGACACAGGACCAGTTGAAGTCTCAACTCAGTCATTATGCCAGGGTCTATCTTGTCATTTCTTTTTACCCTATCCACACCCTAAAAAAAACGCCCTCAAACAAACCCATAACGCCGACAAACACACAAACACACACAGCCACCACCACCTTGTGGTCAGAGACTGAAGGAGGGGGCACAGAGACATGAACAGAAGGCTATAGGGCTTGGTTATGGATGAGATGAAGAAATGTTAAAGTTGTTAGGGGGACAACTGGGGGTTGCCACAATTTGTGGTTATATATATATATTCACATGAGCCACTTAATGTTCAACTGGCCCTCTGCCTAAGTGCTGCATTTTGGTGCGGTTAGCCCTTTAAGGAGCTGCTGCATTATGGTGGTGAGGAGCAGCATTAACATCCACTGTCCAATATATCTTCAGTGCTCTGGATCAGGGCCTGATAATAGCATCTGTTAACATGCACTAAGTACCATTATGTAGCACATCACTTCATAAATAATACGATTAGGCGACCTTGGGGCTTTGCGACGAGCCGTGTGTTTAAATGTTCTCATCATTTATTTAGGGTGCGAATTAAAGGAAGCACCACTTCAGAGAAGGAGGAGGAGGAGGAGGAGGACATGGCTGGCATACGTATCTACAGAGTGAGCAAGTGCAAACTGACCCAGACAGCATGCAAGCACGCATGCACGCACGCACACATACATGCACACACGCACACACACACAAAGTGTGGTTCTGCTGACATCAGCTTGAGGACACCATAGACCAAGGGAACCCAGGCTTTTGATTTGGTGTGATTAAGTATTCATGCTGTAGAGCTATGAGAGAAAACACTTGCTTCTTCTCTGCTGCCCTGACTCATAATGAAAGGCTACATACCGTAAAAAGGAAAAACGACTAGCCGTCTTCAACAGAGATCCTGCATTTATTTGACAACAGATCTTGCAACATTAGCTGGCAAATAGAAGGTGCCTGGTTTACCAGAGATATAAAAGATATCAAGACTGGAAGACTATCAAAGATAATATAGTGTAGGTAATTCAGCACACACTTTTACATAGTCTATCACTGTTCACAGAGTACCGTCCCTTGACTGCTAAAATGGAACCAAACAAAAAGTCAATATCAAGCGAGGTGCTTTAAGCTCTCATGGGCTCTTGCTAGAAATTCTGTGTAAGCCACAGTGGCGTACAAACAAGGCTCACCAAAAGACTTTCCCATGGCAGAACAGTCCACCTTAAAGTTAAGGTCAAAGACAAAGAGGTGTGCATGTGCGTGTGAGGGTGTGGGTGGAGGAGGGAGAGAACGTGTTTGTGAGTCCAGGCTGTTCCAATGGATTAACCCCAGACAGATATGGGCCTAACTATCCCATCTGGCGCTCGGTCAAGAGAGATTGGCAATACAATCACTCATTTCAATTTGCCCTGAAACCTTATAGCCTGGCAGGCCCCCGCTCAAATGGTATGCTAATGTGAAAGGTATCTAGCATTCTATCGCCTCAATTCCACAGAGGCCTTTCCCTCCATGCAGCACAGTGCACTTGAACTGCGGCTGGGGTGGGAGCACCACGGCCCTTGCTGCAATAAGGGCTGGAGCCCCCTTTGCGCTCAAACTAACCACTTTAGCTAAAGTGAGTGTTAATTATGGACAGGCAAAGCAGTCAATAAAAGGTTAATGTAAAAGTCAAAGGATAAATTCCTTTAAGCATTGCATCATTCCACCATCTCTGCGACCAACACACTGCTCGCAGGTCTCCTAATCAATACGTTTTACTGTAATGCGCTCCCCATCGATCCCCCCCCCCCCCCCCCGCTCCATGGTCAGAGCTCCATCACTTGGTTAAAGAAAGGAAAGGGAGAAGGAGAGAGAGGGAGGTGAAAGAGAGAGAGAGAGAAAAAGAGTAAATAAAATGATTAACCTCGGTTTCACTTTGTTGTTTTCCTCTTAGATGCTCTCTGAAAGGCTTGTTAGAAGAGTGCGCGGTGGTCCAATATCATCACTGCCATCACCACCATCCCAATCAACTGCATCATCAGCCCACTCAATCTCTGGCCAGTGTGTAATTGTGTAGCAGTACACTCAACCAGGGCCATACATTAAAAGGCCCTCTGCTCTTAACAGGATGGAAATCCGCCTAATAGACAACATCAGTGCTTCCGACTCATGCAATTACACTGATAAATGCACAATTGTGTCAGGCCAAGTGAAAAAGTACCCAGAGAATGTAGATAGGAGACAACACTTATTGCATTATTTCTACAGAAGGTCATTTGTAATGACATGGGAACAGACAGCTTGGGCTCCTTGACTCGGGTCATCATCTTAGGAACTGTGAGATATATTTTCAAAACGTGTGAGAACTTGAAGTTATACTTTTCTTGTTTTTTTTTTTATTTCTTTGTTTTATCCTTAGCTAATAAAAACAGACGCAAGATTAAACAATAACATTAGCATGGGTGGTATACTGAGACTCATGATCAAAGTATGTGCCATGCCCTACACAATATGCTGGACCTAAAAATAAGGCTTTTGTAAAGGTAAAACGAACATTAATCAATCATCCATATCATTATCATCATGATCAAGGGAAGCAGCGTACCTCAAATCACCTGCTTTGCCTGATCTTCATCTGACTAGCAGTTCTGTGCAGGTGTGAATTTTTATGGTTTTGGCAGCCTATGTGCCCGATAGCTGAGAATGCAATCAAACAAGTCATGAAAAAACAGGCATGTGTCTCATAAATCAGCCTGCCCCTGAAGGTAAGGCATGCAATCAAGTCCCAAGGAGAGAGAAGAAAGAAAGAAGTATATTATCCATCTACATTCTGTATATGCAATATTGTGTAAGAAATGAGTGATTAAGCACATCTGTCTTTGTATGTGATTTGATACAGTATAATGGGCAGACATGCTCTCTGCGTTTTGCAAGGTACAAATGCAACACAAAGTTTGTGAAATATTTGGAATTCCCAGCATTTCTCATCAAACGTGTTGTGATCTTCCAAGTGATAATTATAGAAAAACAATCTCACTAAACTAATAACACACTGCTGTACCTTTCATGTCTCTGTTAAACACATTGAGCAATCACTTATGGAACAGGCTGGTAAAAGTAAACGAAGATTTGAATATAGCTGCATTTTTCTAAAAAAAGTCCAATTTTTTAAGTCATCTGTAGTCAAGGCTGAACTCAATGGAATATCTCTGAGGAGACTTGAAAATGGCTGTGAATCCACACACTCTATTCAATGTGGCTGAGCTTGAAAAAGTCTGCCAAGAAAAATTGGTGGAAATTTCCAACAAAAGGTTTGCTGAGCTTGCAGGTTGCAAGGAGACTTGAGGCTGTTACTGCCGCCAAAAGTACTTTATACAAGTACTAAGTGAAGGTTGTGCAAACTTATGCAAATGGGATATTTTGCCCTTTCATTTTAATGAATTAACAAAATATTCCAAAAACCTTTTCTGTAATGTAATTCTGGACTAGACTAATGAATAAAAGAAGAAAATAATCCATGTCAAGATGATTCTGAGATTCTGAAACATAAAATATAGAAAACTTTCCAAATGGACAGAATAGATAAGGCACCTCTATAACCAATATTATCAATCGCATCTCCTTAATTTTAACAACTGGCTCAACGTAGCTTTTGAAAAGCTACTGGCATGGGGGTTTACGTGTTTCCTTCACCTTGGACTGTCAACTATTACTTTCTGCCAAATGAAAACATAATAAAAAGCACATATTTTATTAGTTATTAGTTTACCGAGATTGTCTTTGTCTAAATTTTGTCTAAAAGATTAAGATCAGACAATACTTCTTTTTTTTCTTGGAAATTCTTTCTGTTAATGGTCTTGTGTAGAGGCCAGTATAACAGGGGCATAATTTTCAGAACAACATCCAACCTGTTAAGTGTCAGCCTTTAGATCTTAACATACACCACCCAGAACTCCAAGGAAGGGTCCTGTGAGCTCTGAGGGCTGTCCTCATTAGAGCCTGAACAGTGCCTTAGATCCCTAACCACCATCCTATTATCCCAATCACTGCCACATTCAGCGTTAAATGTAAAGTGGTGCAGAACGAGCCAGCCAGCCAGCCAGAAAGAAAGCGTGGGTAGGGCCGCGTCTTAACCGTTTCCTCAGGATCAATCAAATGCTATTGTGTCTGCAGACAGCTGCTGACTGTACACTTTGTGAATGTGTGAGGTGGGCAATTGTGGAGAGAGAAACAGAGAGGGAGGGGCATCATCAAATGCATGACATATGTTCCTTTCATTTTGATTCCCTCTAAGGAGCCTAGGCTAATAAAACTAACATCTGATGCACTCTTTTTCCCTTTAATTAATGGTTGCAGAAACCACGCAAAAATGCATGAGCAAAAAAAGGAGGGGTAGGAGACAAAGTGGGTGCCGCGTGGTCCTTTCAACATACCCACCCACTCACGTGCCACAATGGCTCTGCTGCTGCTGGGAACAATGATTCTGGCAGGAGACACGGGTACCTTCCTCAAACTCTGTGAGGTCTCCCTCTTGCCAGCTGCAGTCTGGGCTGTTCATTAAACCACATGAAACAAATAAGGCTCATTACTGGTATCCCCAGCCAGTTGGAAACACAGGACCATCGGCCCCTGTACTTTCAGTAGAGTTACTTGAAGTCAACAACAGAAACAGGGAAGTTTTGTTGTACCTGCATAGTCTCTACCTGCTTCACACCCTAATTGTTTGATGTGGCTTGGCCGGCAGCCACATCTAGGGCAGGGAGAACCAGATGTAACAGAAAAACACACACAGAGCTAGGTAGCCTCTAAACAGCCTTCATAATTGGCAGCAATAAAACACTATTGCAGTCTTGACGTGCAACAGAGGCAAGCCCCTGAACTACAGCTACTACTCTCAAAAACCAGGTGGATGTCCATTAGGTGCTTAACAGCGTAACAAATTACCAAACACCCTGGCCTGCTCTTTTTCCTCCTCGGGCTACGGGATGGAATGTGGTCTAATGTCAACACAGGCGCAAAATTTATGAGGAGACAACTATTGTTCAAATGCAAACAGGTTCTAATAAAAAAAAAAAAGAGGGAGGAAAAGGACAAACAGACGGGATCCTCCTGACCGTTTCTTTTCCGGCAAGGGTTGGAGAGACAGATCACCCCTTAAGGCTCTTGGGTTTGCATCCATTTGTGTGTCAATGTAAGAGAACATCACAGAGCGAGTGTGTGTGTGTGTGTGTGTGTGTGTGTGTGTGTGTGTGAATGTGTGAGAGAAAGAGAGAGAGATAGACAGCAAGAGAGGAAAAAAAGCTTATATATGTGTTGTGTGTGCTCAAGGTTGACGGGAGGAATGAGACGGGCTGAGGCTTTTGGCCTACTAGTCACCTATACTAGGTTACAAGGTTGTTCAGCAGAACAAGGAAACTAAAAAGATTAAAACAAACAAAAAATTAAAAAAAAATACCTCAAACCTCAAAGATAACACTAAGCAGGAACGGCGGCCTAGCTAAACACACGGACCAAAATGAGCTACACGTGGCTAAATACCAGGGTGAAACATTTCTGTGTATACATGCAAATCTAATTAGAAATGGCTCTGAAAAGACACTAAAAGTTTTTTCTTGATGATGCTGTTTATTTATAATGCTCAGAAGAGAAAATGGAGCAAAAAAGAGGACTTTGGTGCTGAGGGGTAAAGAGGTTAAAAGCCTGTGAGTGATTACACTTTTTCACAACTCTGCATCGAAAGGCTGTAAATCTGCTGTCAGGGAATACGGAAGATGGTTAATGTGGCATTGGGAGCAGTAACTGTTAGTTTTTCAGGGAAATGGCATACCGTTGCTGTGAAAACTTGTTGTGCTGAAAGTGATCTTGTAAAACAATCATTTTTAACCCTTATCCCTCCCTATCCTGCACTGCAAGCTCCCTCCCTCTTGGCCAAGCGTTTGTGCCTTGTGGGCATCATCTGAATGGTGCAATAAAGCTGATGATGAATGAGGCTTGCCTCAAAAGCAATACAGCTGGGCCATTGGACGATACCTGACCCCAGTCACATGATAAGTTTGTTTCAGCCTAGGCACAATTCCCACCTGTCTTCAGGTGACAATGGCAGGGTCAACTTAGCACAGCTAATTATAGCCTAATGTAATCTAAATTGCTTGGATACGAGTCATCCTTCTTGCTCTGGGGGACGTGGTGTTAAGTTCTGGAGTCTTTGTTTAGAGCAAAACTGTGAAATAGAAGTTTTTAAACAGTTGCACAACAGATATTGGGTTTCAGAAAAAAGAAACAGTGAATTTGCCGTCCTATTTAAACAAAGCATGGGAACAAACAAGCAACTTTTCAAGAGCAGGAGACATCTTTTGATAAATATCATTTTGTTAAAAGTGCATGCCAACTGTCACTTCACTGTTGACACAGCTTGCCACAATTGGATCGCATAATAAGCTTAGCAAACCAGTGATCATGAACACGCCCCACCGAAAACATCGTAAATCTTAAAACCCATAAATTGGAAAAGGCTATAATGTGACCGTCATCCAGAAGTTCTTGCAAAAACAAATAGCAAAATGTTGCTTTTTAATGCAGTACACATTAAAGCATTAAAAAGTAGAATTAATTTATAGAGCAAATATGCCTAACAGGTAGAATTCTTTTTTTGTGCAACCTTTAAAACAAACAAAGAAGTAGTACACAGTAGAAGATGATGTACACATTCCCACATGGGCATTACTCACTCTGTTTATAGTAGAGGAAGAACTAATTCCGAAAATGTCAGGCTGGGTATACAGTAACTAATGAGCTGCACTTTTCTAGATGCCTTTCTCCCACAGTAAGATCGAAAGTATGAAGAAAAAAAAAAATCCAAAACTCCGTAAAGTGTCTAATCCAAACATGAAAAAAGCCGCTAGTATTTGTATCACAGTATGTGAGTGTGTGTGCATTCGTGCATGCACATGTGTATACTGTGCATCCGTGCCAGAGGAGTGCTTTTTGCCAGGTGTTTGAACTTCTGCATCACCTGGTACTCCTGCTGCGTGAACACGAGTTTTGTTTCACCCTATTAAGTAAATAGTGTAATTAGAGGGACTCAGCATTTAAAACGTTGTGAACAGCCAGCAATTTGTTTGGAAGAGCAGCCAGGCTAGGCCCTGAGGCACTGCACAGAACAGGATGCAAAGGGTTCACACAGTGCAATACAATAGTGTGCATGTGTCTGGGTGGCAGTATGCAAGCACCTGTCTATGCAGATAAGTCGATGCATGCGTTTTAGGTGTGGGTATGAATCACTCATTGAAGTGTGTTCTGGGTGGCGTAAAAGAAGCGCTAAATAATATTCTATTTGTATTGACAATATCAGCACACAATGTAATAACTATCATGCTGGCAAAACTGAGAACTGTGTTTCACAGAACCCAACCCTTAGTCATAGTCTTAGCCAAAAAATAGAGATGTGATGTTCATTGTTCAGTCAGTCATAAAAAAAAAGAAAGAAAAAGGTAAAGTTGAAGGTAACAGGGGTTTAGGCCGTCTGCCACAAACACAACAAAAGTGACAAGCAGACTTCAGCATAATAAAAAGAGGGATTACAGCTGAAGTGGTAAGAGAGATCAAATTTATTAGTTTCCCCTCCTAATTAATGATTTTTTTCACTCCACAAACATCCCCACTGTATACCACCTATCCCAGCGAGGATGCTTCATACTAAATTCTCTGCTGTCACAGCTGATCCAGGGTCAGCTGTGGGGTGTAAGAGAGGGATAACCTCTTTCTGAGCCCCACAGACACCCAGATGGCTGTGAGGAAGCTCTGATCCAAAAACTAGCTTACAACTCAATCACTGTGGCCACATCTCCAAGTCCACAGTTTAACCCCCTCTGATGTCAGCCAAGGTCACAGATGCACACTTGAGAGGCAAAAAGAAGCCAGGAGTGAAGTGCTGCCAGAGTCGAAGGAATTAGATCCAGGCTGAGTGGCCCTCATCTGGCTAAGCCTGGTAAGTACCAAGACTAACAGGCTGAGGCACGGTGGTTTGGGCTTGCAGACACACAGACACACAAACACACACACACACACACACACACACACACACACACTCGCGCGTGCACACACACACTCGCGCGCGCGCACACACACACTCGCGCGCGCACACACCCATGCTTCTAAGCTTGCGCGCAAATGGACACACATAAATAAGGAGGTAAACACACACTGACATAGTCTCACACACACACACACACACGCACACACACGGAAGGACTCAGAGGGCTACAGATGGTGTGCCCTGGGCCTGGTGACTGGGGCTCTGATTGAGCTAGTTTTAGATCCAGTGTGGAAGCTGCCACAGCACACAGGGCTCAGAGGTTGGAAACGAAGACAAAGAACAGCGGAAAGAGTGAATGAGAGGAAGAGAAGAGAGGGTGGGGCCTAAATCCTTTCCCCACATGGGGGCTCCCAACATTTTTAGTACAACAGCAACATGTCACTGTCCATTCGTGTCCTTGCCCTTGTGCCCATGTGCTACCCCTGTGTATCCACGTAACGCCTGCCAGTGCAAGCACACATGCCAAAAACACACAGACACCAACATACACACACACACACACACACACTGGGAGCCAGCGGCCACTTCAGCTGTAATTCCGCCTGACTTCCGCTGTCTGACTGGCAGGAGACAGGGAGGGTGAGGACAACAAGCTGTGAATACGGGAAGAGACAGAAAATCATTGAGAACCTTGCCTTTATGAATCTTTGATGAGAAAGAGTGGGGGTTTGTGAGGGCTTTGCCTCTGGTTAAATCAGAGCATAGTGTGTGTGGTGTGTGTATGACTGCCAACAGAGGTTGAGATAAACAGGGCCTGGACTAGGCCCAGACAACTACAAACCCCACAGTCAGAAACATTTGTCCCTGCAATTAGTCCCTGTCCTCCCCATTCATGTTGCAGGTAAGTGGTATTGATAAGTAGAAAAAAAAAGTTGCAGCTATGAGTACCTAAGAGCCAAAAGTGGAAGGTTAAAAAAGACCAGGAGTTCTTTGTGTGCAAGTCATATTCCAATATGTAGCACCTCCACAATTTTACCTCAGATTAATTTATCAATCAATCTCTATACAGGTGGTTGACACAATAACAATAACAGTTTGGGTGCTTCGCCATGATTTTTTTAAATTAGACATATTTCAGTAAAAATTCAATCAAAGGTCAGTAAAATGTTTTATGATTCTACTGGTTATTTTATTATTTATTCATTTTGTTTAAAATACAGTATTCGACTTGTTACATTTGACAGCTTTTGCTATGTCTTGACAAACTGCTGCAACACATCGGAGTGATGTGATAAGGCAGTAAAATTCAAACAGCGCCAAAGTACCAGAAAAGATTTTGTAGTCAAAAAAAAAAAAAAATTACCATTCAAAATTATTGACATCCTTTATGATGCCTGTTCCATTCAATCACATTCTGCATGCAACCCTCAGCTACTGACATTGCTGGTAAAAGGCTCCATTTCTCATCCAACAGAGAACCAGTTTACCACATACAGTACTAACAGGTCTGTCTCTCTGCCATGATAAATGACACGCAACTATGCACAAGAAGAAAAACAAACAATATGACAAACTGGTATTTTGTTGTCCTACACTGCAGTTTTCCGATTAACAATGATAAAGCATGTTGCAATGTCTTGTAAGGACATTCTGGCTTACGATGCGTGGGAAGTTGTATTTCACCCACACCCTTGTGGCGTTCCTTCTCTTCGCCGTTCTTTGTTTTACCTTCACACCTGTTCTGACTTCGGACACATGAAAAGCTGATGACTCAGAGGAGGTTGTTTTAATTAAAAATACAAGACGTGTTACAACAACCATCCCTCACATCTCAAACAGCTTTTTAATTGATGTCAAGCAGGTGCCAATTTTTTTTTTCCTCAACATGAGTTAGGTTATGTTACGAAACAAGCAGAGCGGCATAGTAGCTTTATCTCATCTGCCACCTGTGACAGCTCAGAATTCAGATTCCTCTAGGAAGCTCGGCTCATGTTAATGTGTCACCGATGAAGCCTTTTGAAGACTTGATTCATCCATCTGTCAGTGAGCACTGAGGTGCTGCAGACTGACTTCCGATCACATAAGAACTTGGCAATGAGATGAACTGTCTTACGCTGATCAAGAGTTGCCTTGGTTCCCATCTAAATCTGTCAGGTTCAAACCTTACACTTTGCTGCACATGTTGATCACATATACCAAAGTACAGGCACAATTTCAAGCTACGGTTTGGACTAATCTACTTTAGGCCTGAATTAACACAGAATTTGTACTTTCTGGGATCCTCAGATGAAGGCAGATGGATTGACAACTCAAGTGTCTTTTCTCACAGCTTGTAGACCTGCCACAGATTTGAACTCATGGCTTCCTACAGCCTCAGGAGAAGACAACAGAGAAATGCCAGTTTTGGGTTGGGTCATTTATGGGAAGAGTATGAGTCTCACAGTGCCCCCTGATGGTTCATACCTGCTTTATGCCACGGATCAGCAGTATCAGTAGAAAAAAAAATAATTCTAAGGGAACATCAACTGACATCAAATGGAACCAGTGTCCAGGATTTGTTTGCAGGCAAAGGCAGGTGAAAAGAGCAGTACTTAGCAGAGCAGCTAACCTGTGGTCTTATCTAGTGGACAAATCAATAGCAGTGTCTGAGAGCAAAGCAGAGTGTGCTGGGAGGAAGCTAGAGGGGCTACCCCTGGCCTGCTGCCCCCAAGGTCCCTCCAGGGGGGTACCTGCCTGTCTCTTCACCCTCCATCTCTTCTGCATCAGTGCTCCCATCCTGTGACTACTTGATCACAAAGACATATGCACAACAATGTATACTCTGAAACAGGCATCCAGTGACATATTATTTACACTATCTACACAGGAAGGAGGGTTGGGGGCAGCAGCAGGGAATCCATAATCCATGTATAAGAGCATATACAAGCATATTCAAACATTGGAAGGAAAGGAAAAGAAAGGGGAAAAGAAGGAAAAGGGGAAAAAACGTGCACACATGAGATTCAAGTGCACACGCTGTTTGTCCCCTGATAACCTATAGTACATGGACCCCAAGATGGACAACCTTACAAATGGCTTCCCATTGCAGTGGTCTTTCACACAAGAGGGCAGAGGAAGCTGTTCCTAATGCACAACAGAACGCCTCCTCCCACCTGACCAAAAGCCCTGGAGAACAGCCCAGCGGTACTCCTTCAAACTGCAAGAATAGAATTCTCTAAAAACAGGGACCTTTCTCATCATTCCTCCTCCAGTTGCTGCTGCCTACTTACTTTCAATCACAGTTAACATCACAGAACATGAAGTGGAGGGATGGGAGGAGGCAAAACACAAGCCTGCTGCACAATGCACTTGTCTGGCAGCTGCTTGGTCTGACATTTGAGGCCATAGGGACCTTGTTGAAAGAGCAGATGCTCACTGATGTACAGGCACAGGAACATGGCAACTACACAAGTGGCTGAAGCTGAAAAAAATCTGCACAAACATATGATAGAAAAGTACAAGTGGGAAAGCTGAAGATGACAGACTCACACAGAGATGTGTGTAACAAGAGTGTAAAAAAAAAAAAAAAGACAGCGAATACACAAGTGGACAGTGGCAGGCATACATCATATACAAGAAGTAAACAGTGAATAAAATACATACATAAATACACACACAGACACATTTTATAGTAAAAATAGGTTAAATTATTAAGTCCCTAGATCATAACTGACTGTGTTAGGCAGTAAGGCATTTGCTTCTCAATAACAAGGTAAGCAGTTCCGCTCACATTTTATTCATTTGGTTTTAATTTTTGGCCCACCGTCATCAGAAATTAAGCTGATATTCCAGACTGATCTATGTGTTATGTACCATACGGCGTTAGGTAACAGTACCTGATTCAAATTTACTGGAAGGGACGGAATTCAGGGGCTACGGCTGAAAGAAAGGCACGAAAAAACAAGTTCATCAGGAGCTAAAAGAAAAAGAAACAGCAAATAAGGAGTGAGGGTAAGATGAGACAGGGGAAAAAAAAAACAGATAGAAACAAAGAAAGAAACACAAGACACAGAATACAAAGTGAGAGAGGTACAGAACAGGCAACATCATGGTGCATCTCCGGCACAGATAAATTAGTTTCCGCAGAGGACCGCAGGCAGCATTATGGAAATGGGTGGCTGGCAGCTTCTTTGGCTGACTGTAAACAGGATCTTGATAAGGCATATAGCCTCTGGTTAGGCCCTTGGAGTCTGGCATCATCATGGTGCTGTGTTGAACTGCAATACTCCCACGGTCCTCCTCCTTCTATCTATCTGGTTCCTTTACCAACCTGCCCAAACTCCAATCGTGAGTAATTTATGAAGTGGGGTGGGGGCGGTTGCGGAAGCGATGCGCACACACATCCTGACACCAAATACATGACATGTTCCACATGTCTTCTCACAAAACTACAAAGAGCTCTTTTGTCTCTACAAAGAAAAGAAACATTAAGAAGTAATTCAGAGTGCTTGCATCACTTTGTGAACTGTGGTGAACCAGGTAGTTAACAGCAACCCAGGTTTAAAGGCTGAACTGGAATTAAAGTATCTCGCTGTGCCAATGGCTAGCTTTGGTCCTAATTAAGCTGTTCATTCAAGGAATATGACATTATCTGGCAGAACTGTCCTGGTTATCTGGCAGCACTGTCCTCTGGTTATGGCAGGCCACAATTGTGATACACTGCCAAATAATTGGAAGAAATGCAGGCCAAATGACAAGCCAGGAGTTATGGGATTTAGCCATACAAGAGATCACAGTCTGACTGATTGTTGTTTTTTTCCAATTAGTATGACACACTTTTTTTTTTTTTTTTTTTAAATTACTTCAATAGTGGACATCCAACAAAAAAAGCAGAAGTTACCATTGAAATGTCATCACCGTAAATGTTGTTTGCATGGGTGTCAGCCCTAGATGTGCAAGAGAGTCTCTACTGTTCTTTTTCCGGTAGCCGGCACAGGTCTTTCTCTTTCCTCTTCCTAGCAGCTGTAACTGGCACAATTAGGCCTACATTGTCTTTTCCATTCTGCAAAACAAAGTGTAGTGGTGCAATGCATGGTCTGACACAAAAGTAAACAACTTCATCTTGCGTCTGAAATATGTGTCACAGTGATTGTGCAGAGCTGCCCATCGACACAGTCATGTTGGGTTGAAGGAGCATAGCCTAATTAATGTGGGAGAGAGACTGAGAGAGAGTAAAAGGGAGAGAAACTCTCTCTTCCACTGTTCTCCTTCAAACAAACACTTCCTATGGGACCCCATTGTTTGGACTGAGGCATCCTGGGTAGCCTTATTTACAGATTTTAATTGCTCTGGTGATCTGTGGGTAAAACACCCTGTTGTAATCACCCCACAATAGAATTGTTACTCTTTCTGACAACTGTAATAAAATGCTCTACAGCGTCCAGGGGAAAACAAGGAGAAAGGAAAACGAGAAGAGAAGGGCAGTGAAAAAGAGACACAGACGGAAGGGGGAAAAAAAAAGAAAGAAAGAAAACTGGAAACATGGTGAAAAAAAATAAATTAGGAGAAAATATTTTGGATGCAAATTTTCTTAGCGAGAGGAACTAATCCGAGCAGGCGGGAAGCAGGGATGAGGATGGGACTGTTGTCCAAGGAAATGATTGCTCTCACACCTCAAAGTGACAACCATGAGAAGCTCACCATTCCTGGACCTCCAAAGCGGAACCACAGAGGAGACATCCGCGGCAACCATCACACAACACACACGCACCTATACACCGACAGATTGGGAATGAGGAGGTAGGTCACCTACAGAAAGAGATTAGTGTCACCAGGCAGAGGTATGAACACGGGACCGTCAGTGGCAGCTGTCCTTGGGAGGAGCTGCCGCAGCCAGCTCATGTACTCTCTCATGTATTCTCATACTTTATTCCAAGTGCTGGTAAAGCACAACCTGAAGTTAAGACCGGAAATTAAACAAAATGTACTGGGATGAAATCAGCCTCATTACATGAAATAAACAAATGTATAATCTAATGCAATAGAATATTAATGGCTCTGAAATAAACTGTAGTTTACTTGAAATGTTCTGCCGTTTGTATTCTCTCAACTGCAGTACTACAGCTACTATAGTTGTAGTAGTTATAGAGGGTATACATTCTGCATAAAATATACTGGAGGTTTATATTATTTGGTATTCAGTTACGGAAGAACAAAAACATTATACGTACTTACAAAGTAACAACATAGAATCCATTACATTAAAAACCGCATCCTCAGTACTTATTACACTGTAATAATATCTGACATACCATCAAAACCTGTAAACCACAAAATTAGATTTTCAAATGTTTTAAGATTGCAGTATTTATTACAATATTATTTTATTTATTATTAGAATTTAAAGACAATAAATAAGTAAAATTAAACTTGACATGTACCAACACTATTAATCTTTAACTGCATAGAATAACGGTTTAAATAGTCATATATCATTATGTATAGCTCATAAAAATATAATAACACTCTACTGCGTTCATTTCTACTCAAAAGAAGAGCAGCAGCTTCTCTACTCTGTGAAAAAAAGCCTGTTTTACTTAAGTGAGTCCAAGCCTATCCTATTATTATGCCTGCTGATAAAGGTAATACAAACATCCAGTGCATCAAAGGTCCATAAAATATTAAAAAGCCAATCAGCTGGCAATTATTCTCTTTAATCTCCTGGAGGCAGCCAATAGCAACGTGCCTCTGGTGGTGATGGCCTGGAAGGGATTCTTGCCTTCAGTTCTGCACATTTCTCAATCCTAACACTTTGCATTATGCTCAGCTCATGATAAAATAAAGTACAAGAAAACTTTCTTAGCTGTTTCACTTTTTCTTATTTGCTTCAAGACACCGTTTGGTGTAATGATACTATTAAAGCCAGATAAATCAATTTCCCTTTGTTTCTCCTCAACTATAGATCACCTAAAGACATTTCAGCTGGACATGAAGACACTGTTTACATTATGCTCCAAAGGAACTGATCAATTGCTCATTTACAGCTACAAGATGTGGTACCATGGTGTTTAGTGAAGGTAATGCTTATTGTATTGTCATCAGAGCTCGAGACTGCTGAGTATGTGACACTGACATCCAAGTATCAATGCCCCTTTAAAATTCCAATATGTATTGATTTATCACAACAGCTGCAGATCCAGTTACAAAAATCACTTAATACATTATTTTATGCTGCAAATGCAACATGAAAATAGAAAAAATGATGACTAGCCTTCCAAAATTCTCCTGTCTGTGCTTCTTCAGCATGTCACCACAAATTCCTCAAAACACTATATGTCAAGATTCACTAGAGGCAATCTAAAAAAGACAAGGATCAGAAGTGGGGAAACTATGGACCATTGGTCTACTTGATGTGCTGCGCCCGTTGCTGTGGCTATTTCCAGCCGTTTCACTCCTGTCACTTGTGTCCTCACAAACACCAACTTCTTCCCCATTCCAATCAATAGGTTTGTGGAGACGTTCAATGCCACAGACTCTCCCCTGATCTTAATTAGAGAAACACATCAGATACAAACGACAGCGCAAATCAATCAACAAGTAGATGGTGATGGGACTGGGGGTCATAAACAGAGACAACTTTTTGGTTCCTTGACAAGAATTTAAAAATCATAATCCTAAAGTTGAACTAAACAGCTTTTAGATCTCATACAAAATGTAAACCGCTCCATGCCAGGGTTTTCACTGGATTGCAAATTAGTCAGAAACTTGCACAACATAATTACCAAACAGAGTTTCTAAATGCGCTGATGAAATATAGATGGGAAGAGATTCTATTCAGTCCCTCTCTGACTCCTCCACCCAACGCTCTTTCCTTTCCTCTTCATCTCCATTTTCCACTCCATCTCTTCCCTACTCTGTGATAGCAAATGGATTCATGGTGGCGTAAAGGCAGAAACAGGCTGACAGGCTCCTTAGCTGCATGGTTGACTGTATAACTGGCAACATTAGTGAACACCTACACCCAAGGAGCCCGTCAAAGACAAGGATATGTAGTGTGGCTTTTAGGAAAACGCACGTGTGCATACACACGGCCACAAACAGATACAGCTATGTGCCAAATGTTAGGACGCACAATCATTTTAATGGCACGTGTGCATGCATGTTAACACACAATGAAATGTTGACGGCACACACATGCGCACACAAATACCACTAAGGGAGTCAATAGTGGTGATTTTCCTTGTCAGCTCCTCAGCAGCCACTGGTTTAAAGAGACATCAATCTGTGATGTCAGCACTTACCTAATGAACCCTCTCAGATCGATGGGAGCGCTGGTCTGCTACACAGTCCGCCTTCACTGCCTGGCCTGTTTTTATGTACACTCAGACTCTTTTGGGATCCATGTTGGACTAGGCCAAAATATGTCCAGGTGTGTGCGTGTCCATGTGCGAATGGCGTGTATAACACTTGAGAAAAAAATGTGCTGATAAACCATTTATTCTGTGTGTGCATATACAACAGTGAAATCTAATGGCACTGATACAGGTGCTTGTATATGTGTTTGTTTGTAAATGTAACAGCACACCTTTGTAATAACATGATTACTTGCATTCTTACTGCACTTTCACTCTCTGCATTTCTGTCATCTTTGTCCTATTATTTGCTGAGCCATGTGCGTGACTGTGTGTGAATATAGATGTCCTAGCACTTTTTTAGTGTTTACGCAGCATGCGTATGCTAAGCACTACCATCGCACTTTTCAAGTGTTTCTCTCTGCATGTCCTGAACTGAAATAAAACTCTAAATATGTTTGACGACACCTAAATAACTGTGTAAACTGATCAAATAAATAGATTGCTTTGGTTGATTGAATACATGCGCAGTAGTCTTTGTCTGTTCAGCAAACACATGTCAGATACAGATCAGCACCTGGCCACCTCTGTACCTATAAACCCGTACTGATGTCGCTTCTTTTCTCCCGAAATGCATCAGTTTATAAGCCGAATAGCGATGGCAATGGCCGTGGAGGTGGCAGCAGCTTCAGATGCTGTACAATTAGATTAGTTCCATTTCCTTTGATCGCCCTCACCACGTCCCATCTTGCATGTGACACTTCAAATGCAGGAGCCTTCCTGTGCCACTTAATTGACCAGAATAAACATATTATATTGTGATAAGTGTTGCGATTGTAACAAATTGTACGGCGTGACTGACACAAATCATGGCATTAGCCTTGCCTCTCTTATCGGCGGCCTCCTCGTGCTTTTTCAATAAACAATCTAGTAGACGAAAAAAAAGAGAAAAAAAAGAAGAGAGAAAGGCAGAGCAAGGGGGAGAGCAAAGCAGAGAGGGAGGGATTGATGGCGAGCGAGGCAAATGGGAGCGCTGTGGCCATGATCTAACGTTTACCCACTTAACCATTCAAAAAGTCATCTTCTTCCATCAGCGCCTCACTCGGCGCTGCATGGGAAACATTATCTTTCCATAGGAGCCATCATTCACAGATGGCTTCCCCATTCTCAGCAGCCTGCCACCATGCATTTCCAATACTGGATAATGTTTGTGTGTGTGTACTTTAGTGTATGGACTAGATGCCTACTGGTATGAGCTTGTGAATGGCGTAGTAAATTTTCGAGGAGAAGAAAAACAAAGAGAAAAAAGAATATGTACCTAATTTTTTTTATATATATTCAAATTATTGTGTGTAACTGTGAACACAGAGCTTTGAAGTTAGAGAGGAAAGAGGTGAACTGAGGGGGGTATGAGGCGGGGAGGATGTGGGAGAGGCTGACATGTTAATCAGTGAATCAGCATCCATCCACTAATGTGTGCCAGTGTAAATAAGGCCCTCATCTCCCTCCGTCACATACGCCGGCTTTCCAGACCATTAGGCCCGAGCTGGCTGGCTGAGGCAGCCCGCCACTCGCTGGAGACTCATTTACGTGTCTATAGGCATCTGTGGCTGGTGATAGGGAACCCACGTGAAATTAATGGGACTATGGGTGCTGCCAGCCAGCCAGCTCTCCTGCACCCGCACGCACACACACAGACTTGGACCCGCACACATGCAGTGGTTTTTATGCATGCTGGGTAAACTAACCTTTGCAGTAAAGATTTAGCAGCTTTATTAGTTTAGGAAATGGCTGTAATTAAGGATAATTCATAATGGCTGCTTCTCCCCTCTCCACGGCATTAAAAGGGGGTCGGCCTAATTTAGCTTGCTTTCATTGTATACCAGGGCAGTAAAATGGGTGGAGTGAAGGAACACATAGACATGGACAGCAGAATACAAAGGCACAGAAATCTCTTCAAGGCTCCAATATAGCGCATGATCAACATGCAAGATACATTAACAGTAAAATATCCAAAACTCACATCATTCATGAGAATATCAAAAACCGTGTGGTTTCTGAATGATGGTTATCTGTAGGGTTAGGGGCTTTAATTCATAAGCAATGTGTTATCGTTTACAAATAGAAAAATAGTGGATCGCTTGATATTTAATATTCAATTAACAACAGCAACAGAGAGCAGATCTTTTGCAATAACAAATGACATGACACAAACTTTAGTACCTCTAAATCATGACAAGATAGGGCTCTCTGAACCAAAATGAGACACCAAGGTCTCAGTGCCTGAGAAACACGGGGTTGGCCAGATCTCAGCTCCAGAGAAGAGATGTGCATCTGGGCTGAGCTCACCTCCTTTCCTCTTTCCCCCACAGGAGGTGAGGCACGAAACCAGAGGACAGGATCAATAAGTCCACAGATCCTGCCAGTTCCTCTCCATCATTACCACTGATGAATAATAGAGGACAGTCCCAACCGCCTGAAGATTCTTGTTGTCTCTGAACGTGCAAACAGAAAGGAACTGACATAAAAACAGATATGAAAAGAGGATAAGCTAATGGAAAAATATAAATCAGTCAAGTTCAATTTGTTGTCAAAACAACTGCTAAATAACTTAATCCAACAGGATAGATGTAAGATGTTGGAGCATTTTTGTACAACATGCCCAACTCTCACGGATCACAAAGAAGGAAAGTAGTCTCTATGCCCTCTCAAAATAAGGTAATATCTGAGAAACTGAAAAGGGAAGAACAACTGTCCAAGTTCTGTAAGGCAGAGCATCACCCTCTGATCACTCCTCTCCTCATATCCTACAGCACACCTTCTGCCTTTTGCCATTTTTGTGCAGGAAGAAGGAGCACTGAGACACTGACCATCAGCTTTAAAGTAAAAAAGGTAGCTGCTTTAAGCCAAATCAATTATGAAGTAGTAACCTGTCCAAAATGTGATTTCCACACTGTCCGCTGCATCTTTCACACATTATCGATTACCTTAGCTTGTAACATTTTCTGTTAATTCTGTTCACCCACACAAAATCTATATGTGTGCATTTCAAAGCAGGCATCTGAGCCGAGCATGGGCTGCCTCAGCTCTGCTGGCCAGACAATCACTGTCAATCTACCTAATGACCAAGTGTCTGCTGATGCATGCTAGTGAAGTGGGGGAGAGTCTCTGGGTGCAACATGAAGCAGAATGGAGACCATCCCCTGCTTCTCAAAGTGTTGAAAGGGTATGTAAACCCTCCTGCTGGAGCTTCCCCAATGCTTCTCACTTTCCTCTGTAACTTTAGTTCGATCAAAGAGAATAGGGCCCTTAAATAAAAGTAGTACAGATCAACTAGGGTTGGGGAAAGTCACATAAGGATGCAAAGGGAAAGTTGAATACTAGAGTATTCTGTCAGAGTAGGATTCCTTGGCCAAGGAGTGTGTGTTTTAACAATGAATGGTGCAAGAAAATCCTCCCCGAAGGTTGTGGTTAGTGAGGAAAGAGCAAAGGATGAGTAGAGTGCAGAAAGTTGCAGGACATCACAGCCTGATGTTCCTACTGTTAAACCCTGCCCCTCTTCATTTCTGCGAGCACTATCGCACCCTGTCCGGTACATCAGCCTGAGGATGTAGGAGATTGAATCAGACCTGCCGGTTCGCTGGCCATTTCAGCAGCAAAATAAATGACAAGGCAAGTGCTGGTGAAGAGGGAAAAGCACGGCCCAAAGGTGTGACCCCACTGATGAGATGAGAGACAGTCCAGACCTGCCAGACGCACTATTAGAATGTGAGACAGAGATGGGAGATGGAGAGAAAGGAAGAGATAGTGGGAGCCTGGTGTCACTTTATCAAATTCTTCCCTGGCACATGGTAACAGAGGTCAGGAGAAGAAAAGCATGGGGGCAGAGTGTAAAGCTGAGTGAAAACACAGTGCTCCTCTAATACCTTTCATAAAGAGAAAAGCCTCCTCATCCGCCAGCCATGATTAAATATAACCTGAGTGCTGAAAAACTAACCCCCACTACCCTGCCCAGGCCTAAGTTTGTGCGTGTATTTGTGTGTTCACGTGTACACTTGCGGGGTGAGGAGGGTAAAAGCAATTTGCGGAGAACTTGTTGGGTGAGTGGAGTGTATGTTTTAGTGGCATCGAGGGGGAAGTGGAGAGAGGACAAGATGCTTGATGTGCACCTCCTGGCCTGCAGCTTCCTGACATCAGCCAGGCAATGGTTAATGTGTTAGATTCCTCTATCACTGAAATTAATGCTGTCATCAGCAGCTGGAGTTAAAGTGAGATGATGTAGCTTCAGTGGTCACTGTGGCCACACGTGGCAACTACAGAATAATGGCATCCTGTAGTTGCCATGGATTCTCTTGAATCCACTGCTCTAAAGATGGCGCTGTGTTACACCGAGCCCTTCCATTATTCTTTTTCTATCTGAGCTGTGATTTACAACATGAGATAATTTCCAATCCTGTTGATTTTTTAAACATTTTATTATCTGATAATGAAAATGTCTAGAAACGTTTGAGTCAGCAAAAAGGGACATCTAGACAATGTTCGCTAATGTTAGCTAGCATTAGTTACTATGAGCTACTACTAATACCAGACCAAGTAAGACTCTAGTAGCAAGGGTGTTAAGACTGTTTGTTTGTTCGGTTCTAAATTGAACTTCTCATTGGAAAAAGAAATATTAGCCGATTTCTTCTAAGGAAAGTTTATATAGTTTGGGTACACATACGTAGCTGCACATTAGACTCGGAGCAAAGTGGACAAGTGGCCCATGTAGAGCCAGTCAGTTCAGTAAACTGTCCAAAAAATTCAAAGATCATACATTCGTCAGTAGAAACGGGAATGTGTACAGCCATTTGAGCTTTGACTACCCGCTGACAACTGCCCCCAGCACTTAAATATATTTTTGTCTGACACAGAAAAGGGAACTCATTAGGAATATTTTTCTGCTTCAAAAGAAGCACTTAGAAATCTGAAAGAAAAGGATGACAACACCATTGGCACTCAGATATGATGAGCCAATATATTCGATAACCTTATTTTATATATGCCTACTGTATGCGGTCTTTGGCGATGGAGAAAAATTGGGCCATCAGTGTCACTCAGAGTCCCAGTGTGGAGCCTTGTTTTCTTGATCTAATAGAAGGTAATGACCCAGAGAGCAGGGCTAGGCTTCCTTTACCACAGAGCAGGCCTCCGGGGGCTACTCCACCCCTGACAGTGGCAGTGGTCGTGGCAGTGCAATAAGAATAAACACATGCAGGCGGGGAGTCTATTTGGCTGAGAGTGATGGCTAGCTTGTTGCTTATCCCAACCCAATAAATCTCCATACTGGGCCGCGAGATGAGCACCGCTTATCTCATCAGCCTTGCGACTGATGCCTCCGACTGAGTGCTGCCGCTCACACCCCTGATTTATCATGAACAGGGGAGGGTATAAGTTCTTCACCACAGTAAAGCTAAAATAGAGGGAAGGAGGGTGGAAGAGGATAGAGTGGGAGGGTGGGAGAAAATGAAATAAAAAGGGGGAGAAAAAAGACATATTGAAAAGCAGAGGGCACAGGCAAATAATGCAGAAATATAGAGAGCAAACAGAAAGGTTTTCAAGGGAAAACATGGAGGCTTTGGCGTGAGGCAACGCAATAAACTAAAAATAAAAACCCTCAAACCTGAAGAGGAGGAGAGGGAAGCGTTGGGGTAAATGTCACCATCTCCATGTCAGGGAGTGGTGGTGAGGGGAATTGCACTTGACGTCTGGATTCTTAGGGATTCAGCACATTTTTCAAGGCAGGGAAAAGTACAGAGAGAGAGACGCTGGGCTGTTGTATTTGAAAGCAACCAAATGCACTCTGTCTCTTAGCAAAACATGCCCTTTTCTTGACTGACACTGGTAAAACATCCTTTTGCTGCACTCTCAAGGACTGCTCATCATAAAAAAAAGACCTCTATCAAATGAAGCTGGTAGTTAAATATATTTGTGCAACCTACACATACATTAAATCTACTATGAATTAAAGTTTAGTGTTGGGGATCCTCTCCGACAGATGCTCAAATTGTAGCCTTAGCAGTGTCTTCCCTCAGCCTCCACAAACATGAGCTTTTTTATGACAAATCATCAGCACCACGAATGACTTTTTGCCCCTTTCTGCTCACAAGCTCCCCCAAAATCATGAACTGATGGCCAAGTAACATCTGCAAATTAAATCAAAAAGAGGTTTTTAGGAGCATGAGAGCTGAGGCTCAGAGGATGAAGCGAGGGTTTCTATGGTTGAGCTGGCGGTGGTGGTGGAAGGTTGGTTTAGGGTGGGAGGGACAATAAAGAAGAGCAAGAGGACCGGGAGAGTTATGCCAGTATGACTGTCAATCATGAATGATGGACAGACAGCAAAAGTCAAAGACGGCAAGCCAGAGGTGCGACCTGCCTATTGCCTTATCTCTCATTTTGCTTTGCTCGCTCCCTCTCTCCCCATCTTGTGGCCATGTGAATTAGTGTGGTGAGAGAAGAGAATGAAGAAGGTGGGAGGGGAGGATGGGGAGTGACGGGAAACAGACGGGCATAATATTCTCATCACTCTTCACTCTGCAGTTGTTGGTGAGGAGCGTGGCCCAGGGCACTCAGCGGCCCAGTCAGCCGCCTCACAGACCCTGCAAATATTCCTAAACCTCAATTTTTCATATTTCCCTGTATGCATAAGGAGATGAAAAATCATCCGATCATTTGTATTGTCTGACTGAGGTTATACACAAATATTAGTTTATCTACCGCACCTAAGATTGCCTCCCTAAGCAAGACGGATTGGTCTTTTGGAGAGGGCAATATTCCCCAGGAACATATTCAGTCCATCCTTTATGTGCTGCAATTCACAGAGCAGCAGGTATGAGTTCCATCTCTAGACAGGCTCGATAAAGCTAAACACCCAGTAGAGACACTGCTTATTACACACAATACACTTTAATTGCCAGACAATTTTCAGCTGGGTGAAATTTATAGTTTTCAAAACTGATCTCATGCAAAAAAGGCTTGACACCTAATATTCATATTCTCTGCACATTTACTGAACACTTAGCTAAAATGAATATTAAAGCAAGCAAGCAAAGGAATCAATTTGACTTGAGGGGGGGGGGGGGGGGGGGGGGGGGGGCTCCTCAAATCACGGTCTCAATTGATTTCCGTTACCTCTTCTGTGAACTACCAAGTGTCTGGTCCTCTGCTCCAAGGGAGTGAGAAAGGGAGAAAGTGAGAAAAATGAGGGAAGGAGGAGGTGTGAAGAGGAGTTCTGGGTCAGAAATCACTGGGTGATTATTCACCGCTCAGCCATGTGTAAAACTCATTAGACAATGCGTAATGCCTTTAATCAAATCAATGGCACAAGTAACTCCAAACTGATAGCTCCCATCAAAACTTACAAAAAGCATGGCAAATTTCTCATTTACTGATAAAAATAAGTGAAGACTGAGGAATTATCCCCAAAATGGACCTAATTGTTCTCTGTCTTTAAATCAATACTGTTGTGGGAAATAAATAAATAAAAAGATAAATAAGAAAAGTAAAATGTGAGAGCAACGTGCTAAAGGAGCTAGAAAGAGTGCGTGAACAAATTTCTCCTTTGACACACACACACACACACACAAAATATTTTCCGGTCACTAGGGTAAGATAACATCTCGGTTAAAAGTGAGGGAACGGCTACCATAATTAAAAATAAAATATAAATAAACAACAACAACAAAAAAAAAATCACAAAGTGTAGTGAAATCAAAAACTGTGTCCACTTGTCTTTGAAGCAAAAATATGAAAATAAACTGAATTCTGTACAGTGCAAATGAACAGTGAAGACCAGCTATTTTCACCTTCTCCTTTTCCTCCTTCTCTCCAGCGAGCTTTGAGTTAGTGACAGACTAAAAAGCGGTTGGGAAGGGTTGCTGTGGGTAATTAGGCGGGTGGAGGTACAGATGTTGAGCTGTGGAGGACCCTTACCGGGACACTGAGAAGCACTGGAGCACAAATAACCCTGCATCTGCCTCTCCCTGCCAGCTCTAAGTACCTTTCTTTGTTAGGGTATGGGTCTTCATTTTTTACTGTTGACAGGCAGTGTTATTTTAGTTATTTGGTGGCATCTGGTTAGGTTGGGTGTGAGAGAAAGGGAGTAAAAAAAAAAAAAAAAACCTGCTAACACACACATACACAGGACGCACTTTAATTAATTGCGGGGAGATTACATGGTCTTCCAACCGTGTAGTTTGTCATCAGAGCCCATTACACACTTCTATTAGATGTTTCTTCACAGTGTCAAGTGTAATTTGAAGGAGAGTCTTGGTGGAGGATCCCTAAGTACAGTGAGTGGCCTAATCAGGGCGACTTAGGTTCATTTCAACTGAGGTAAAAATAAATTCTGCCACACCTCAATTAGCAGAATGCAATGTGTAAACAAATTAGTCTTATTGGAGCGATGCCTATTTCATGGTGTGTCACTCACTCACAGTAGTGACATGGGGCTGTGGTTGTTTCTAGGCCTCGTGCTGGTCTGCCTCCGTGGCCCTGGTGCCATTGCTCTTCATTTCAGTGGGAGAAGCTTTATTTTCATTGCCAAGCAATGAAGTGTCTTTGTATGACTGCAGAGCACACCACAATCAATCTTACACCAGTGGAGTTAACAGGACAGAAACCAATGCACCCGTTACTCGGCACAGAACATTACCAGTGTATGGACTCATTATTCATCAGAGGCTCCATTAGACACTGCTCACTATGCCGCCGCACTGGATATGAGACAGACAGCAAGTCAATGCTGCGTCACACACACACACACGGCACTGGCCACAGTGAAATAACACAAGATGCTATTATGTACACTAAAAAAAAAAAAAAACCTCACAATTCATGCATTTGTTTTTTGGTTAAACTGAGCATCTGTGCAATCCTAAACAAATCCAAAGCATGCTTTTAGGAGGCACGTAGTTAGCTTAATAGCATAATCGATGCACTAGCTATTATGTTTTTCAGTCATTCAATGTGGTTTCTGGTTTTTCCAAAATCCCTCAGAATACTGTCACCATTTTGCAAGCACATTCTTGTATCCCATGTACCCACATTAAAATATGTGTGACAGACTGTGTGCCTTCCTGGACCGCCACCACAGTTGGTAAAGTAACTAATGACACAGCAGTTAATGGTCAACATTAGGGAAGAAGAAATAATAGACTATAATCCATACATCAGCCTCATAACCCCAGCTCTAATTGGCCACACATACTGTGTAAACTAGAAGAAATGCATATTACTTCAGGCGCAGCATCACATTCAAGATTTTACAACATCAGACAGCCGTTAAAAGTGGTGAGAAGCCAGACAGGGAGTGTTTGCTGCTGAGCAGTACCAAGGAGGCAGCACACAAGCCTGTCTGCTTTTTCCTCTTTCTTGCTGTCACTGCTGTAGCCATAACCATCCCCTGCCATCACTGCCAGTGGGGCCCGGGACAGCTGCTCACCAGAACAAACCCAACACACACACAGCCCGACTACGACTGCATCCAGGCACTGGGACCCCAGGTAATTGGGCCTTCTCACTCTAGCAGCCAACAACAAGCAATGGCACATTCCTGTCTTGCCACAATGGTAGTTTAAAAAAAAAAATGGCATAATAAAAGACAGCACAAACAAACATCCCAGAGGACCTCAGCTGCAATATTCAGATGGTTGCATATGCAGGCGATAAACAGCAGCCCGAGAAAAAGACGACTAGAACATGGTCAGGAAAACAGGAAGTACTTTTGCAAACAGGAAGTGACACTGGCCCTCTAATCTAGATCTTCTAGCTCAATCATGTTTGGGAAAAGTAAAAAGAAAGGATAATGAGAACAACAAAGACATAGGTATGGATGTTTACAAGTGTCTGCCTTCAATTTGAGAGGGAACTGAAATGGAAATTGAGGACAAACAATCAATGCCTCATTATAATCTCACAACATGCACGCAGGCTTGTTTTTATATCCCTGTCAGTTTATTGTGGGAGACTAATTTTGGCTTGTGTTTGTTATGCTACCGCTATTACGAGCTGATGTGTCCTCATTCTTAATTTCTGTCCCAGTTACTTTTTTCTTTTTTTTTTTTTTGCATTCTTGTTTATCTTCTGCTCAAATGTTTCCCATTGTACTTTGAGTCTACTTTGCATCTTCAGCTGGATCCATGTGGATCTCCCAACAGTGAAACAGTTAAGTGAATGACATACCGCTCTCACGCTTTATCTGCAGCATTATCTTTTTATTCTCATTTTCTTTCCCAAGCAAGGGGAGTGTTGATGTCTGCTCACTCAACTCCTACCCTCATTCAAACCTGCAATTACTTCCATGTCTATCTCTACCTTAAACATTGCTTAACAAGAAAAATATGCCAATATGCCGCAAACGCTTTCATTTGGACTTCCAAATTAAACAAGCTGCTTGCAGCCATGTTGTAAATCACCCTGAGGAATTTGCAACTGGGTGCATACAAAAAGAGCACATCACTTATACTCCCTCAATAATAGAACACTTATAATTTGCAACATTTCAAACATATTTATTATTTTCCAATATGTTCTTTTGTCCCACTGGCCCTCGCTGGCCTCCGGGTTAAGCACCTATGTGATTAGTGTGTTATGGCAGATATTTCTCACTTGTTTATAATATACAGTGTGTTTTCACAGAGGAGAGGAGCCACTTTCTTGGCACGATAAGTCTAATGCATACAGTTCACACATAAAAACAAACTACATCGTCCATACAACTACACTGCCTGAACACATCATTTGGCACTTTGTGGTGGTTAAAGCTGGAAATTACATTAGATTCTATATTTACAGTACCAGTCAAAAGTTTGGACACACTCAGTCCATATTGGCGAGTTGGCTTTGCGTGAGTCATGTCTTCTCATGACCACTAGCACCTGAGTGCAGGACTGGGTCCTAAATAGAGCTTAATACTTGGCTCATTGCCCACCCCCCAGAGGCTGCTGTCAGTATGAGATGGATCAGGCACACCTGATGGTTCTATCTCTAACAAGGATCTTTGAATCCTCATCAGAGCACTAACTGAATCGTGATTAATTCCCTCCAACACTGCTGACAGACAAGGTTCTTCATCTGTCGCTGTTCACTTGCGTGGCTGGGCCTCGAGCAAAAACAGACAGGCAGAGATGGAGCATTACAGACAAAGAGAAAAAGAAGGTATAACACAGTTTAGCTGCTGGTAAAACAAACAATATTAAGAGCAGTGTACTGTAAAGGAGGAAGAACAAAGAGTGTGATTGATCTATTGGCAAACCTTTCATTTAACAAAGGGAGTACTGTGAGACCAGCAGCCGAGAGTGAAAGATGTAGCGCAAGAAAGAAAGAATGATGGCGCAGTAAAGAAGAATGACAAGAACAGCGTAGGAGGCCAAATAAAGAAAATGGCTGGCAAACAACAAAGGGATTACTGGAGAGACATGATGAGACAGGGAGATGTTTGTTATGTGGTAAGTGAGGGAGACAAAGACGATCATCTTCTGACACCTTTACACTTTAATTGACAAAACAAGAAATTAGTGCTGGCTCTTTTTTGCTCTCGTTTGATAAAAATGGGACACAGTGGCAGACAATAAACAGTCACAGATGAAAACACACATCACGAGGAAGACGTGTGAGGGGATGTCAAAGTAGAAAACCTCTATCTCAAGCTTTATTTGCCATATGTAATCCAGTCAATGTATGGCTATTGTAAAAAGAGTAACCTCCCCCCTTTGTCAAAACCTTCCAAACCGTCAGAAGTCATAAATGCAAATCCATGAGCCCTCTGAAGTTCATTATATTGTGTTAGAAAAAACAAGAAGACAACACTGAAAATAAAACAGAGGAAGACCCATCAGCATTCTCATATAACATGTCACACTTTAATTATCAAAATCAGCTCTTACTAGTAGCGTACTAGTGGTCATAAGGGATTATTGCTTACAAACCATTTTCCTGGTAGTGATGCGGCTGGTTGTGCTTGATTTGAAAAAGAGAGGTTGGGAGTATCTGGTACTTTGGCGGTTAGTCTCCAAGGCTGAAATAGAGTAAAGCCAAATCAATGCTAGCTGCTCTACTCCTGTCATCACTGATATCATAAGAAAGTGCTAATTAACTTACTGCAACCTCTGGAACAGCTCTGACCAAAGGGCTAATGTAGCCTAATCGCGTGTGGGGCCCTGTGCTTACTTCCCTAGGACCTTCTCCCTTCCCAGTCAGAGTTAATCGATTGTAAACTGCAGCTGAGGTCACAGAAGCCCACAACTTCCCCCGCTGACCCTTCCACACCCCCGGGCAGGACCTTAATGGAGCCATGCTCCCCAGAAATCAATACAGAAACAGGGCATAGATCACAATATGCGCCCCCTCCTGATGAGATCTGACAATAGGGCTGAGCTTTGGATGTCTAAATACAAGAAATACAAGAAGCAGTTTTATGTCTCAAAATTTCCACCCTCAAAAAAAAAGACTTTATAAAGTATTCCAAAAAAAGATAAATGGAATATGAAAAGCAAAAAAAAAAAATTAGATGGCACAATTTCTCCTCTGATTTGATTTTCTTTGTTTTCGAATCCAGGAGCTTCCTCCAACTCATGTCTTGGTACGGCACATGCAGAAGAACACATGTCTGCTACAGGGTGATCTGGTCTATCGAGACTTTCTAAGCCCATACGCTGAGCGGGGAACGACCTAAACGACAACAGCAGTAATAACCAATAAGTCAACCACATTAATTCCTCCTCACCTTGGGAGGACCTGTTTGAGTGGTTGTGTCCCGTTAAGATTAATTCCCGCCTAATACTAATTGGTCCTTCAGCTGGGAGGGCCCTGGGGGAACGGTTCCCTTTGGTCCACTCTCACTGGGGCTTGCCACCATTGAAGGGGTGCTGATGAGCTGGCGTTTTTATCAGCCGCAACATTCCGCCAGAGCCCCCCCCCAGGGCTCTGCACGAGCTATAATTAAGTCTCGCACAATCCATAATTGCTGTGTTTACAATTACTGTCGAAGAAGAACACAGAGACATGAAGAAGAAGACAGGAGAGAGTGCACAAGGAAATGGAATAAAAGAGGGGAAAAGGGATGAAACTGAGAAAACAACTATCTCTGCCCTACATAAAAAGGTGAAAAATTCATATTAAAATTTCTTTTTCTACTGCCCGATCTCACTTCACTTTGCCTTAATAAGCTCTCAGGGCTGTTTGGCAGTGGTAAAGCCCATCACTTATTTATTTTTCCCAGATAGCCCTATTAATTTTCCCCAGGCCTGGAGTGCTCCAGCAGACAGTGATGTGGACTGGATCTGCCGTCCCTTGGGTGCTCCTCAAGGAAGAGCCGTAAATGACCCAAATAAAGGGTACTTTTGAAGGCTGCGTAGAGGCGCCGGCACCATTAAAACTAAATGAAGTGTTTATTAGCCGTGCCGACAGCACTCTAAACACTGCCAGATCAAGGGCAGTTACAGTTAATGTGTCTCTCCAAAGCATTCACTGTTTGTTTAGCCTCGCCAGTGGGCCCAGAAAGAACCAAAGGACAGACTTTTTCATGCTATTTTTCATGCATTTCTCTCGTCCAGTCTCCCTCATTCTCACACCCAGTCTTCCCCCATCTGCTTTTCTACCTGTTATTTTTGTCCACGCAAACCATGCAAACTCCTCACCACCAAGCTCTCTTTCCCATCTTTCTAGAAGAAAGTCTGTATATTGTGGTTTCCTCTTGGATCTGGAACCCGCACTGTGAGGTTGATATAAGGTAGGTGTGACACTAGCAAAACACACACATGAAGTAAAATAAAAACAGTAAGATGCCGAGTGTTTCAGTGGAAAGGGGGCCCATTACACACTGTGTACTGACACTGTCTGGCTGGGCAGGATACTCTATGGTGGGGGAGCAAAATCTGCTTTTATGGATCTGATTGCTCGGCATCCTGAAATTCCCCCTTAAAAGTTTCCCTTCCCTCTAATTACATTCTATGTTTCATTTTGGCTTTTAGACAAACTGCCAAAGAAGCTTTTGGATAGGGCAAAAAAAAAAAAAAAAAAAATAGCCTCAACTTCACTTAGTTTTTTTTTTTTTTTTTTTTTTTTTTTTTTTTTTTTTTTACAAGGTTCAAGTCTGTAATGAAAAAAAAACTTCTGAAATTATATAAATGGGGAATAAACTCTCCATTTATCTTATTTATATTTTCCCTCTAACAGGCAGTGTTATTACGAATATGACTTACAACAGCCATTTACATTTATAGAAATACATTTCATAGCAAATAATATACCTAAAATGCTTCTGAGGCAGTTTTGATGATGCTTCAAAATCCTTTGGTGAGTGGTATTTTTCTCATTAACTCATATTTAACATTTTAATGTGATATTTTTCCCCCCCAAGTTCTCATATAGCTTTCTCCACAATAATACCATGTGTGAGAGAATAATGACACTCATTTAGAGCTGAATTAAAAGTTCAAACAATGAAGGCTGTGAAAACTTTCATATACCTCAAAACACATTTTTTTCTACCACACAGATCTCTAATTATTTTTCATAACCTCAAGCAGTGTACAGTAATATCAAGGCACCCTGTTCTAACTTGCCTGTCTATGGCTGACACCATTTAAAGCAACCTCCACCCTTTTGCCCCCTCTTCTCCTTAACACTTCACTTCTCTTCCTGAAAATAAGTTGGAAACCCAACAACAGTTTCAAATGAAGTTCTTCACCAAATTGCGGGGTTTCACATGAAGATTGATGTTGGACACAGTACAGTTCTGAAGTCAAAGGCTGCAATTACAATCCAGAGTGATTATCCTTGGCCATTAATAGCAGCAGATAGCATGTCACAATCAGGGATGTGCATAATTAATCAGTGGTTACTCCTTGCACCCCCCTCGTCTTTCCCCTCTTACCCCTTTTCCTCTGGGCTATTTTCAATGTAAAACAGGGTTACAGACAATTCCCAGCAGCGCAAGTAAATGCACCGCCCAAAGCTTACAAGACAATGTGAGTCCTGCTATTGACAAAACATCACTGACTAGTAATGAACACACTGATGGATCTAACTAATTCTCCATGCCTTCATTTATCATCTCTGCACATGATCACAAACACATACCTTCACCAAGGTCAGTTAAGATTAAAGAAAACACACTCATTTCCACTTGAGCACAGTTCTTAAGACATTATTTATGCTCTTTCCTTTTGTTGATGCTAGCGTACTCTTTTTAATAAGAACAGCCTGATTTTGTAATCCAGCAATATTTTTCTCACTTTCTTTTGGTGTCAAAATAAAGCCCTTCAGGCAAGGCAAAAGACAGGGAAGAATTTCACACAAATTCAACTCCTTTTTATATATATTTTTTATCTTCACCTGTCCTGGTCTAACACACTGTTTGTAGATCACTATCAAAGCTTTCCTCTTTCTTTATTTGACCTTCCTCCCCAGAAGAAAACCTCAGGTTGATTCCCTTCACAACAAAACAACACTGTCAAACTTAAAGCCTGCTGACTTTCAAACTTTCTCTCACCATACACATGACTTACTGCTCACCAGTCCTCTGGAGAACCAGGCCTTCCATCAATGCCAAGCCCAAAACGAGGAGCTCCGGCTCAGTCACTGTGATTTATATAAGTTATTATAGCCCATTACAGAACAAAAACAGGACAAAAACCCACTTCACAACAGAAGTCGGGCCAAACAATGGGACCACAGTGGTGAGCGCTGGCGTACGGGTGGGTGAGGTCCAGTACATGCCTGAGCCGCCACTCACCACACATTGTCTTTAATCTAATTCTACACATGGTTTCGTTTCAATCCGAATCAAAAGCTCTCATGTTAACAAACCATAACAGATCTCCCTTAATCCACCCGGCAACAAAAGATGGATGCAAGAGACACTCCGCCTCTCCATCCCTGAAATCACACCTAATTTGCATACAAAACACTTGCTGGAGGTAAGGGCATATATTAAAGCCATTATTTTGCGTTGTTCTCAATGAAAAAACAGTTTGCATAATTGTGTTTAGCATTATGTGGGATGGAGACTCAGCTATCCAAGAGCAACTTAGCAAATCCTTCCTGTTGCTGCTGGCCATCCATACTTCTGCATTCTCTTGATAATGCAGTAGTAGACAAATAGGGACATGTCTTCCTCTCTCGCAATAACCAATTTGGAGACAGCATTTGCTTCAAAGGCTTGAATGCTGCAATATTACTATTCATGACCTTCTTAAAAGTGTGCCCTCCATAAAATTATTAGAACAGCTGCACAAAAAGTTTCCCAAAAAATATGCTACAGACATTCTTCTGGATTGGAGCATGTAATGATGGCCGGCGAAGACAAAAACAGCATGACTTGTTGCCAAAACAAAAATGATACAACAAACCCACAAATAACCATCAAATGCAAGTTAACACACTCAGGATTGCCTTTCTAAAAAAAAAAAAAAAAAAAAAAAAAAACTTTCTTCTAACTCTGTAATGGACTAGTAAATGGACTGGTTCTTATACAGCGCTTTTCTACTCTACTCTCATTCACGCACACGTTCATTCATAGAAGCATTTTTTTCTAAGTGCCTTCTATCTACCATTCACACACATTCACTCTCTAATGGATGCATCAGGAGCAACTCGGGGTTCAGTATCTTGCCCAAGGGTACTTGACTGGAGCATTAATGGTGCTGTGATGGTGTATTTTCCAAAAGGTCAAACAAACAACAATAACAGGGACACGGAGAAAAAATTTCTATCAAACATACATATGGGTAACAAGTTAAAGGAGCAACTGACGTAAAATGTCTAAATAAGACGTCGGGCCACCATGCTCTGACTGAACAGTTTAAATGCATCTCGGTATTGACTCTACAAGTCCCTGGAAGGACGAAATTAATATTTTAAACTTTCCATCTTCAGTCTGTATATGTCGTTGCTGAAACTGAAATATTGGTAGGTGTGTGTACCCAACTGATGACTCTAGAAAACAATGTGGGAAGGAAAGGAAGGATCCAGAGACCCGACTTTTACAATTACAGAGTGACAGCAAGCCTCAGGAATGTGTACTGTCTCCAAAGCCACAGCCAAAGGAATTAGCGAGTGCTAATGTGGCCACTTTGCTAGATCAAACGATCAAAGATTATTCACTGGCAACAGGACTGTGTAATAAGCGTCCAATGGCATGTCGGCGCAGGAGGTCTGATTTGCACAATCTTCATACTCAAGCACTAACAGTAATGATGAGAAACTGACTTGTACATCTGTTCCTGACAGCCACCTCAGGCAAAATATGCAAGGGCTGAATCAGAACATAATTCATTATGTTTATATGATGCTTTTTTATCTTAACAACCCCTCCATCTCAACCTTCTACATAGACAAACACACACAAACACACACACACACACACACACACAGAAGTGGTTCCTTTTCCAGGTGATATGACGTTTGTGTTCCACCATGTCTCTTAGCTATGCAGTAACTCACCCAGTCTGACTTGCTGGGCCCTGTTCTGTCCCAGGTGCCTCCAGGGGTTTTACCGCACACCTGCGTGTTCAACAGAGCTTCAGCTGTCCTGAGCAGCACTTTTCAATGTTGTCCCTGCCTCCTCGTGGCTTGGAGGAGCAGCGCTGAGCTTGAAAAAACAAACCCTAGCTCACTTCAAACGTATACTTAAAGGCCTTGGTGGATGCTTTTATCATGTTGCATATTAGCTTTGCTCCATTCGTACATATGAGTGCATTCCCTCAAAGGTGTGCTCATATCATATGTGTGCAGCCCTGTCATCTGCATAGAAGTGTGCGCACACACACACACACACACACACACACACACACACACACACACACACACACACACACACACACACACACACACACACACACACAAAACACATACACATTAGCATGTTGACATGGGTGTGTGAGAGGCAGCTGGGTGTAAATTGCACACGGGTCTAGCGTAATGAGGACTGATGGTTTATGCCTGCTGTATATTCCAGGAGGGTGTCTTCTGACAGCTTTGGGAGCCGATAAAGTAATAACTAATAATGTGCAGATAGCGGCGCCACTGTGTGACAACTGTGCTGAGAGTGTGAGGTTGTGTGCGAGAGAGTGAGAGGGAGAAAAAGAAAGAGAAAGAGAGAGCGAGTGGGGGGGGGGGGGGGGGGGGGGGGGGGGGGGGGCTGTGCTATGGGGGCTTCCTTTCAAGTTTCTCAAACAACCTCCGGTGATGGTTTCAAACCTAATTCACTACCTCCAATAAACATACAGGCAGAAAGAGAATACATAAACTGTTTAACAATCACTCACTTTGAAAAAAGGGAAGAGAACAGAAGAAGAAAAAAAGAGAAGGTATTGGCATTGCTTTTTTATAATCCATCAAAACTATAAACAGAAACTGAAATAAGAAGAGCTAAGATAGGTGTGTAAAAGAAGCACCAGGGACAGAGGAGACTGCTCTCTCCCCTCTCTCTTCTTGGAGAAGTGAGTGATCCTGCTCAGGTTCTTACAACATGGAGACTCCTCCATAAATCATAGTCCCCACTGCAAGGAGACTGAAGAGTGTCAGAGTGACAGAAGACTATGCATACTGCTGACTGCCTCTTCTCTTTCTTCTCCATCGCCTTTTCCACTATAGCTTTACAGGAGTCAGTGCTACAGCAGAAAAGTGACAGGGTCTTCCGAGTCGAGAGTGAAGAACACACAACTTCAACGGCAGCGATACAGCAGAGTTCTATGTACAGTGACATAAGACAGACCAGTATTTGTTAAATTATGAAAATAATCTACTATAAGAGTCCACAAAATGCATTTAAAATCAAAGCACTTTGTCAGGTGTGTGATTGGCAAAAGACAATATATAGAATAGAGAGTATACAGAGTAGCACACTACCTTTGGCACCCAACACTGATCTCCCAAAAAGTGTCCACATACCCAAATCTAGCAGATTGTTTGCAGCTTCTAAGTTTAGCACAGGAGACCTGTATCATAGATGCTTTAAAGAAGTAGGCAGAAATGGCATTCTTACTTTCCTGGACACGTTTGTGTAATAAGGATGGGGTGGCTAATACGAATTATGATGTAAACTTACAGAGTAGGTGAGTATATACACAGGCAGTCAGGGCAAGAGACCACCATTTCTCCCTGAAGCATGAAGGGAACTGCACCTGAAAAGCTGATTAGCATCAGACAGAAAGATGTGTTCTATTAGTACCTAAATATTCTACCTATATTTACATGACATTTCAGGCCTTCTTTGCCAATTGGGTAAATCTCTCTTCCCATATAAGGTCATATTACAGTCTAGCACCACGCGAACTGTCGGATCAAATTTGGACCAGTGCGTTAATCTACTTATTTTCACATCTGCGCTGAACTTTGGCAGCTGCAAAATCAACTTTGATCACGTTTGGTTGTAAAAGAGAAGAATCATGACAGGAGGTGAAGGGAACAACAGTGGAAGAAAAAAAAAAAAGGGGGAAAATCAGAGCGGAGGAGTGCGGTTATGTTTCAAGAGGTAAACCACAGGTTCGGTTTGGTGTAGCAGGGCTGATCCGCGTTTTCCCTCTGTGTGATTGGGTCTCTCATTAGGAGCCAGGCCCTGAAACCGGAGCCCAGCCTAATGCCTTGCTGTGTTTAGAGAAGTAGAGAAACCATTTGGCTATAATAGCAACCTTTTCAAAAACAAACCTCTGAAATGAAAGGCGGCCAGACTTGCAAAAACCAACAGCCGATTATTTTGAAAAGGCAGGGGAGACATGACCATGAAAAATCGTAAACTGCAATTGAAAATAAAACCAGGCGTGCTGTGGGCACCACCCACTCCCCTCTTGCCATCTTTCCCATTTCCCTCTATGCTTCTCCACGGTTCATCTGAGTCTGCGTTTCACTCACCTTCACCCTCACCATGAGATTTGTCAAAGGGTTAACTTACACACACCAGACCTTCATTCCACTCTGATGCTGTCACAAGATAAGCTCTGTTCTCTGTCACTTATCAGTAATTTACTGCTACTTCTTTTTCCCCTTCTTTCTCGCTCTCTTTCACACAAAATGAGCTTGTTTCGCCTGAAGCCATTCAACTGCCGTGAAAGACAAGCACGTATCCTGAACTCTGACTCTGACACAAGGTTTACTGACATCAACAAGCGTCGCTTAGGAAATTTTTCCATATATATATGAACACAGTAAAGACGAGTAGTCGAAAGCGCAGACATCTTCATGCCCTAACCTGCACCAATCACCTTAATGAGCATGACGCTCTTTAGCATGTGTTTTCATGTTAATCGCCAAGTATTCTTATTCTAGACATTCCTGTTCCTATGAATAAGGTGATAACAAAGTCAAGGGGTAACTGGGTTTGGGGTCAGGGGTGCTGGGTGCAGACCCAACCAAAGTTCAGAGCTTGTTGCTTGGGGGGACAGGCAGTCAAAGAGAGAAGGCCACCCTGTTCACAGCAATAGCCTGGGCCTCAAGGGTCTCACAAGTGACAGCTCCCATGTCACAGCCAGCCCTGTGGAACACAGGTAATGTTCCCCCAGGGCCTGCTAAGAGATAAAAATGCACTAGGACACCTGCATTTGAAGCTGTAATTTGTCTCCTCTCATGTTCAAGGTGTTTTATGAGCGCAAAAGGACAAGGTGAAATAGCGAACAAAACAAGTGAGCCCATGTACACCTTCCGGAAATCTTTTCTTCTGAACATCACAAGCTGCTTGGAGCTTACTCTCAAGCTTCGAAACATACACAAAGTCAAGCATGCCGCCCATCAAACTGAGGACTTAAATAATATCAAGAACTTCACTCCACTGTATTTGAGTGTATAAAACTAGCTACTAAATCGTCTAGTTTGAATGACTTACAGATCCATCAACTAGTAGGCAACATAAGTAAAAGTCAAAAAGTTCACTGAAAGTACTTTTCTGTTGTTGTCTAAACAAGTGGGTGTGTGCATTTCTACGTATGTATGTGTGTGTGTGTGTGTGTGTGTGTGTATGGCTGGGGGGTGACTGGTGATCCTTGCCTCTTCCTGTATATCTTATGCTGGGGTATTAGTGAGGGTCCCTCCCAGAGGCAGTGACTACACAGGCTCTTCTGAGAAGGCGCTCATCAACGCCCCTGCTTTCAAAGGCAGCCTTAGCCAGTGCCATTCAAAGCAATCAGCCCAGTCAGGGTCTGCCCATCCAGCCCAAATCCCTTCATGGCTATCAGGAGAACTCTGAGCTGGGCCTGCTAGAGGCAAGCCAGGGATGGGGGTGGGATTTGCTCATAAGGGATTGTGAAAAGGCCGTGACACACGCTTATTCATGCCCCAATAACCCCTAACAAAATATATATACTGTTCATGAAATAAATAATTAAAGAGATAGGAGTTAAGAGATACCCTGCTGCAAAAGTAATGGAGCCCATCTTGAGTACTCCACATATTTATGTACACAGGCGTATATGCAAACGAGCACACGAATGCAGTCACGCAGCTATCTACCATGATGGATGACTCAACTCTCTACATTATTCAGATGCCATAGGACATTGCTTTGGTGTTAGGGAGTCATGGCATGGCACAGGATAAGTGCCACAGAAGAGACTACTGTGAGGCCAGAGGACGTCTACGTCTGTATCAAGGTTTTTAAGTAATCTAGCTGTTGATAAGCGTGTGGAGAAAACTGAGAGGCCAGGAGGAACTTGTTTTAAGACTCTCAAAAGGTGGGCTCGTCACTCTTCTAGCTAAGTTATTGATTAACTAAACCATATAATTTACATGTGACCAGCTACACCTATTATTGCCCTCGTTTACATTTATAAGCTAGTGTGGTTGGCAGTTCACAATCACAGGTATTTCTGAACAGCTGCTGAATCCATTTAACATGGAATATATATATATGGACATTGTGCAAAGTGAATTATTTACCACTGCTAACATGTAATTGGCAGCTCTATCTGTAGAGTAATTCTTCATTCCTCTCTGTGATTCTTACCTACAGCATCAAGTGGGAAAACAATATTTTTAAATCTGAAAATCAGCCAAAAAGTTAGTAAGCTAAACAGTCTGAAAACAATATTTGTTTCAAATTACTGTGATAAATTTGTAAGTGTAAGCAAAGATCTAAATCTGATCTGAGCCGTGATATTTTGACTGTAGTACGTAGTATTTGGTTTGTGTGAAAGAAAACTGCGACACTCTATATTTTGCAGTGGACTGGTTTTGGCTGTGTGTGTGTGTGTGTGTGTGTGTGTGTGTGTGTGTGTGTGTGTGTGAGAGAGAGGGAGAGCGAGCACGGGGAGGGTTCTCATGGAATAACACTGGGCAGATTTTACCCATGAGAAACAACAACAAAAGATGCCTCAGAAGTATGTCAGAGTGCCCTCATATCTCTGTGGCGAGGGCAGAGAGGGTACAGAGTGCTGGGAGGGGTCAGCCAATTTTAGAGGGTGTCTTGTTTTCTATCTCCATCAAAAATCCAGTGGTTGTCTTTGGGCAGCTGCACTGAAATACATAACAAAAGCTTTTGAGAAACACAGAGCCAATCAAAGCATGCATCAGGACCTAGATGCAGAAAATATGAGACAGTTATTTGAAGTTTGAGGTTTTCTCCCTCTAAATAACCTCATTTACTTTTCTAGCTTCAAGGTTTAGGACAATTTCCCATAAAAGAGCAGAAATATTGTTGCTCAAAACAACTGTTTGGGTTTTTGGACAGAAGACATAAACAGATGCAGAACAGTTTAGGCTTTAGCTATGCAAACACAAAACTTGAGGGGTTTGTCTGAGATGAGGTAATAATTGTGAACAAAGATAATGGTGTTGTGTAAGTTAAGCCATTGACACAGACATTAACATATTTTTCAACTGTCCATTGCCATTCCTGCACTAAATTCAGTGTTCTCAAATATTAAGGTCAGTTCAGTAAAAAAGTGACACAATAAGTCGTCATGTGATGCTTCAGCTTTGAAACAAAGACCTTGAAATGGCTTCAAATAAAAGATCAAGTTGACATAACATAACATGAATAAGTTCAATGTCCAGTTTGTAAATCATCTCCTTTAATATCCAGCTGCCTAAAGTGAGAAGAGAGTTGTGACCTTATAGATGGTGGTGATTTGGAGGTCCTGAATGAGCTAGCTTGAGAAGCCTTTCCTTGATTGGCTGCAATTTTGTGGAGTTGATCCACTAGTAATATACATAAGCATTATCCTGTATCTAGCAGCCCAACACTCATCATAATTACCCTAGCAACTGTGTTCCTCCTCTGAGCATTGCTAATCTGTGGAGGCTGTGATCCTGCCGTCGGTTTCATTCGGTCACTGAAAGGGAGGGAGGAAGGAGAGGGAGGCGCAGTACTGTACCACGTTCACGCTTGTGTTATGAATCATAATGCATAAACAGAGCAAAGGAACAGAGGACGTCTTGACCTAAAACAGGATGAGGGACGAGGGAAAGTACAGGAAGGAGGTTATTAGTTTAAACTTGGAAAACAACTATCAGCATAGGAGTCTTTGGACTAAGGAGGGCTACTGTGTGCTGAGAGCATGGGTGCTTTTAAGCCCAAGACACTGAGGACATGAAGAAGGTAAAGGGCCTATTGAGTGCCAAGCTATCTTGCCCTGGCATTTAATCAAAGGAATTAAACCTTGGGAAACCGAACCCACAGGTTGTCCTCCAGGAAGCATACCAAGTAGTTATCAAAAACAGCAAAGTTCAAAGCTGCTCAATTTTCCTATATTAGACAAGTTTTGGTCAGAGCCCTCAGGCTTGTTTCAGGGTAAAAGAACTGTGCTAGAAATGTTAGTGCTTGCATGCTTGCAAGGCAAGAGGAGTAGATAGATACTTGTAGTTAAGAAGTAAGTCCAATACAGTGGGTGATCAGATACATGCAGAAAATCTGACCTGAAACATAACTGTCTCCCACAGACAGAACAGTGTGGTGTAGTATACCTAAAGCATTTCCAAGAGCTGTCCATAGTGGATAATACGATCTATTACACTCTTTATTGTTGTGCAAGTTTAGTAGGAACACGGGAGCTAGCAACTACAAAAAATATTCCCGTTGTTCCTACTCATTACTGTTAAATTGTAAGACCACTCAGCATACAGGACTGTGGCCAAGCTGCTTATACACACGCACAATATGTAAGGGATCAATACAATTTTCTTTTTTTTTTAAAGATTTTCTTTGACATCTATACTTGAGCAAGCATAGTGTCAGCTTTTTTTGTTTGTTCTTTAGCTTAATGTGATGAGTTTCAAAATGAAAGCATGTGACAAATCCCAGGACTTCTCAAAAGCTGAAGTGGTCTCTAAAGCACTGTGGCCTTTTCTGTGCTTTTATTTTTGTCTCAATCTGAAAATAGCCCCCTTTTTTTTTATTGAAAACACATGCCTTCTCAGTTGATTGAGGTGTTACACTAAATATAGAGAACATATGAAAATGATATCATCTGCTTGGATGAGCTTAAGGAAAATTATCAGAAATGATGGTATTCTATATGTATGCATACTCAGGCCTTTATTGCTTTGCTTCGGCATGACAAATTGCCACTATGGAATACCAGACATTTTTCTTTGGTCATATACAAATCTTGGTTTGTCAACAATAACACAATAACTGCACCAGTCTCATGAAATATAGCATGAATGACACAAGTCCCAATTGCAAGTGAAACTTAAACCACTAGGGCATAAGTCCTGTTATTCTTTTAGACCACTGCCAAGGCTAAAGTGCAACAGCTTAACTTAATGTAAAACTATATTTACACATTCAAGCACCATGCAGGCCTTGTTATGATGAAATCAGACTGGTCGCATATTTAGCATGTTCATTACTGCAAGCATCTGACCTGCCAGGATCCTGGTATGGCTTCAATAGACAAGTCCATCTGTCTGACGTTAGGACCATTGGAAACAGATGGACCTTTAATTGTATTTTAGCCCAAATTGCAAAATAGCTACTTGGGAAAGAAGCTAAAATAACATACAAACAACAGCAACTATGATAACAACTGTGTCTGGAATGGAAGGAGTACAGTAAGAGATCAAAAACATAAGGCGCACAGATTCAACTCTACTCTTTGAAAGGGGATCCTCCCAACATTACCGGCCCAGTATTGGTTTACTCTGCAATTTTGTATTTCTCTCCCCACGCCAGCTCGAAAATCTCCGTCATGCAGGAGGTCCGTGCAAATAACGCTCATCAGACTTTCCAAAATATGAAAGACTGAGACTTTGCCTCTTTTCAGACAAAAGAATAAATGAATAAAAGGTTGAAATTGTTTTGTTTTTTTTTTTTGCAGAAAGAAGCACTGAAACTAAAATTAGATATCCAGGCCCAAGAATTGGTTTAATAAACCATTATGAGAAAATGCTGCAAAAAGAGAATGCGTGATGGAAAATCTGGACCTTACAACAAGGCCCAGGTCTATCTATTACATCCTTCAAATAAAATGCAGTGGTTACATGGACTGCGCTGACACTTCTAGTTTAAATAGTGAATGGTAATGGAAGGAAAGGTATCATGAAAATGTTTTTAAATAATACCCATTGAATATATTTTACCAGCTTTAGACAAAAAACAAAACAAAACAAAAGATGTCATTTAAAACCACTACTAGCAGTGCACTGTATCTGAATAGCTTCCCCTTCCAAAACCCAGCAATTTTCAGCAATGGACGAAAGGGAAAGAACAGATAAACAGGCTTTTTTTTTTTATATTTCAGTCCAAATCACATCAAGGTATAAACAGTGAGCCCAGAGCACATCTCCTATTCTTTTTCAAAGTAAGTCCTGCTGTTCCATTTCAAATACCTTGGGGTTATGGGTCATAATGCTGCTTTCCAGCTTCTGAACACGTTTATTCAGGCATCCTACTGTAAATAGGGGGAGATTCAACATCAAATATCTCTATTCCCCATGCTGGCCCTTTCGTCTGTTCTGAGTGGATGTGTGCTTTTGGCTAACAAAGTAATGGTTTCTCCTTTTCTCTTACCAGTCTCGGAATACCAAGTGGCATATAATTGAGGAAAGTATTGAATACAGTTTTCTCTGGTGCCACGATGCACTGAGTGAAACCCTAAAGGGGCCGTTCTGCTGAATAGGTGCAAATTGCAGTCAGATAAAAAAAAAAAAGAAAAATAGTCTAAAACACATTTTAAATTTAAAATTATAGATGTTTATTAAGATCTTTATCTGTAAACCAAAATTAATTTCATATAGCAGTAACCTCCAGAGACATAAAACCATTGTTTACAGGGTTCTTTCAACTGGTGGTGGCTGTCCTGAACCATTAGTTCTAAATTTGAAATTATTAAAATGAAAATGAAATAATTTTTTCTTATTTTAATACTTTTGGATCTTTTTGATTTTTTTTAAAGCAAAGTTTAAAATCATACACAGTTTAAATTCAGTTCTCCTTAGGATCTAGCAAGTTTGGAGGCCAAATCAACGTGGTGGGTTCTTTGTTGTGTTCCTCGAGCAGTTTTTGTGGTGTGGCAGGGTAACACTGTCATGCTTGAGGAGCCCGCTGCTATCAGTGGTGCTTTGCCATCGGAAGGATCGATCGGTCTGCAATAATAATTAGTGCACGTCAAAGTATAATCCAAATGAATATGAGGACCTAAGGTTTCCAGGCAGAGCAGCACATTCTAATGAGATAATCAATGTTATTCACTTCTCTTCTGGTTCTAATTCACTCTTCTTCTGGTTTTAATGTTAGATGACCAGGTTATTGTCTTTTGGTAGCCACAAATTTGGAAAGAAGAAAAATATGTCAAAAAGGTCAGGAAAATAAAATGTGAGAATTAAAAGAAGCAACTACTATACATTTTACATGCAGGGAGAGTTTGGGGGAAAAGACACATTGATTTCAAGATGTTTACGAGAATTTTGGCAGAATGGGCAAAACAGGTCTCAACCAATGTGGCAAATAACACAAACCTAAAGATAACATAAAGTCAATATATGCCAAGAAATTCAATTAGTATATCTTAAACTATGGCTTGATGCTTCTAGGTGTTATAATGGGTAATAAATGTGTTATAAAGCTCTTACAAGCCCCTAAGGCCATTAAGGACTGAGCTGCAGAGCTGTTTATGAGATTGTTTATTACAGGCTAGGCTTATGTTCATTTACCATGCAGCAGTGGCTAAAATGAACCAGCTAAAAATATATAGTTGATTCACTGGTACTCATCCAAGGCTACTACAAGAGCCTTGCTTAGCTAATTGCAATAATAAGAAATTCATAAATGCATCCAATGGACAGGTGAGGTAAAGAGAAGTAGAAGAGAGGAGGAGGAGAAGAGAGAGGAAAAAAAGAGAAGAGGGAAGGGTGACTAGCAGGTGGCTTCATATTGTCTCTATCCACTTCATATGTCCCGTCCACTGCTGAGCTGACAGGTAGGGACACAATGTGTTGACCTGAGGGCCTGTTAGAGACCTGCAAGTGGATAAATATAGAGCAGTGGGAGAGCATAGGTGTCTTAAATGACATATCTAATGAAGCTCATCCTCTGCAGTCTATTCAGCAGTCCAGAAAAGGCTTATGAGAACACAACTATTGTGTGGTGGAAAAGACACAGCTCTAACCACCCATTCTTTAAAGTAAACACTGATAGCAGTGGAATTGAGTCTTTTATTGTATCTTTCATGTGCCTCAACAAACATCCTCCAACCTTTTCTAGTAGTAGCATACACAATATAAACATACAGTAAACAGCCCAATGCCTCATTTGGATTTGCTGTGAGAGATTCATATTAAGCCTTTGCAGCTGTTTGTGTTCCATTTGCATATGAGAAAACAGTTTCAAAAGGCTTGTCTATAATGCATAAGACCCTTTTAGGCTGTGTTTACTGCAACACTTTATTCCACCCACTGACAATCCATGCACAGGTTTGCATCATTTTGTGAGACATGCCAGTTTTGAATTATTCAGTCACTCATCTCTACCACAGAACCACATTTAACAAACACATATACACATTCATATATGAAAAAAAAAAAACATCACGGTCTACAAGAACCTCAGTCAGTCCCTTTGGAGAGGTGGGAATCCTATTAACTAGCCATCAGAACCTGTCCGATACCAGGCCCCTTTTATTTGAGGGGAATAGGGTGTGCACTACCTGTCCACTTACAGGCTTCCCTCTCTGTGTACTTTAATGGGCCCTGGGCCTTGAGTGTCACAAGCAGAAGAAAACACAGTTCAATTTCCTTCACGAGTGCATAAAACAAGCACCTTCACTGTACCGACCCTATGCATAATTCACTGCGGGTGATGTGTGTGTTAAATGCTACTGAAATATACATGGCGGCATATGCAAATTTGGCAGTCCTCTCACACGCTGTACTTGCTAAACAGACAGCAAGAGAATAGCGCGCCACAGACAGCCCATTCAGGACACAGACAGTATGTAGTACAGTACGTAATTGTAGTATGTGTTCATGTTGCGGGGGGGGGGTTCTAGTTGCACATATGACAGTGTATCTGAAACATGTAAAGTAAAAGGGTGACAATTCTTGACGTACCATTAAATGTACTCTAACGCCACCAAGGTATTTAAATCATGCAAACACTGATGTATGCATGACAGTAGTTTCTGTGAAGCTGCACCTCAGTTTCTAAAGACATCTTGTTGCATTAAATTGAGTTATAAAATCTAAATTTAGGCAAAGGATAACAAACATACACTGCAAAATATTCTTCCTTTAATAGTAACTTTTTAAAGACCGTTTCTAATGGTCATTAGAGGAACTGCAGACATAATGTTGCTTAGAGTGTAAATGTGCACGTGATCTTTTTGAAACGATGCTGATGAGGGCGGAGAAAAGAGCAGACTGGTGGTGTCAGATATTATAAATGAGGGAAGAAATGTATTTATCCAAGGTTTGGACATCCCCCTCCACACGTGCATGTGCACTCTCTTTACTAACCACCTCAGTGTATGTTGGTGTGTGTGTGTGTGTGTTTGTGTGCGTGTTTTAGACCAGGCGCTGACCCAGTTCGATTCCCAGCAGTGTATCTCTAAAAGAGCCTTCCCACTGGGCTGCCAGGCTGTCCTCCCCTAACGTGACAACAGCCCAGCTGACACCCCACAGCTCTGCCAGCAAAACCCACACATTCAACCCACAATCTGCTCCCCAGATCTTGGAGGATTGGGAGTATTTTTTTTTTTTTTTAAAGTAGACAATAAGGAAGAAAGAAAGAATCTTATACTCATGATGGTGAAGTGTAGGCCTATGGGTCAATAGATGGTGGTTCAAGACTTTTGCACAGTACTGCAGATGCTGCTGTACTTATTCAACTAGGGAAATAATGTTCAATTGAAGCTCAGACAGAGGTCTGATCATGCAAATGCCCCACAGGCAGCAACAAGCCACTGATCCAAATTACCTCCCAGAAAGGTGTGAGAAGACTTAAGAAATTTTCATTAAGAACTATCTAAAAAAGAACCTTGACCATGTGTTTCATAACATATAAAATAATGCAAAATCTGATCAAACAAAGAGTGGATGTGGAGTTGAAGCTTTAAATTCACTGAGCTGTGCCAATATGCTGTGGATATACTTAGATTTGACATTTATATTGCAGTGGCTTAAGGATTTATAAGCAATAGTTTTCATGTGAATATACCTTTTCTCCCTTTCCATATAAGTTTATTTATTTAACTCAATTTCAACCTTTCTATAAACTCAAACTATTAGTGAGAGACATTGCTACATATGATTTATTCACTAAAATCCTAAATATATCCAAAATGCAACCAAAGAACAGAACACAATCAAACTGTATGCATATTTCAAACACAAACATAACGAAAGGTGCAGCGCGGTGCATTTTTGTTTGCCGACATATGTACAGTAAATCTGGGCCTCAGCGTAAATGTCCAGCTGCCAAAGCTGTGGTGTCACTGGTGTTGAACACTGTGTTAATAGGATGTGTAATGTGGTGTGCTGCTCCTGTGCTGCAGCCAGGGCTGGGTGGCAGCAGCACTGTAGGCTACAGTAGGGTGGTTATCATGAAGCAGTTATGTAGCTGCTCTACTGGGCCAGTCTAATTACAGGAGAACAGCGTGCACCAGTCTGGGCCTCCAAATGGCACCATATGTTTTCCCAGACTAACCGGCTGAATAAATGCCATTTAACCATTCAGGATGCACTGTGCTCTGTGTCTGGAAATCAGTCACTCACACTTATAAAACCATTCAATCCCGCACCCCCGCACGCATGCACACATGCACACAAAAAAACATACCACCCACCTCTGCCATATAAAACTCAGATGTCGGCCATTTGCCCTGCTTACTCCGCCATGCATACTCACACAGCATCCTGTCCCGTTTAACCATTTACAAATCCTATTGTAAATTTGTCTGTCTCTCTCTAACACACTCACTGCACGCTTGCATAATGATGTTCTTTATTGTGTCGTAGCCAGTTTAGTTAACTAAATGGGGGGTCTGGTTAATCAGAAACAGTGTTTCCAAGAAGTCAGCCACAGATTTAGGGTGACGTGTAGTGAGCGACCCACGCAGTGAACATGATCAGTAACTTGACAGGGGTGAACACAGGTAAGACACAAAAGAGCAAAAATATAAGCACTGCAGTTCTGCTACTTAGTAATCCTGCTGCTAAGTGATGTGACTCAAGTACAGGACTTCATATAAACTTAGGACAAAAAGTGTTTATTTCCCTCTAAATGGAGCCACATTAAACAGGCAGCAGAGTTAAAAACTTGCCAAATCTTCTGCCTAACAGTTTATTCTGCTATTGACTCTTGTTTGGTGTTGTTTGGCAATTTAATTGACTCTTGTTTTGAGTTTCAGGTGCTGACAATGACAGTTGTCATCATTGGAGGCAATGATATGAAGGTGATATCAAGATGAGATTCTGCAACCTGTGGCAATCCCATATCTGCACAGTCTGATACTGAACTCTATCCTCCAAGATGACAACACTTGCCACTACAGAATGGGGTTTATCAGAGACTACAGCACCTCCAGAATTTGGGGGTAGAGAGGAATGGCCCGCCTGCCGTCCTGACCTCAACCCCATTGAACACTTGGGATCAGCTTGGGTGTGCCGCTTGTGCCAAAGTGACCAACACACCCACACTGGCAGACTTGCAAGAAATGCTGTTTGAAGAATGGGATGCCATCTCACAGCAGTGCGTGCCCAAGCTGGTGACCAGCATGAGGAGGAGGTGCCAGGCTGTTGTGTCTGTGTATGGTTCTTCCACATGCTAAATGACTACATTGCTAAATAGCCAATATGTCTTGTTTCTTCAGATTTCAATCATCCAATCCAATAAACGGCACCAAATAAGAGTCAATAGCAGAATAAGCTGTTTTGGCATTGGCAGAAAAGATTTGGTAAATTTTTCATGGGCGCAACCCACATACTCAACTCTGCTGCTCAACCCACAAATGCATTTTTTTTTTTTTTAAACAAAGGTGGCACCATTTAAGGGGAAATAAACAGGCTTTCCAATGGTATAAGATTTGTTGCCAAGAAGCATTGTTACAACAATCGACAAAGCCCATATTTCCTTAATTTTGAGCTAAGTTTAGCAGTTACCAGACCAGGAAACAGTGAATTATCATGGGCTAATATCAAAATTTAAAGAGCTTTGTAATGACTTTTTCCCTATTTTAATACATGGATGTGAACATGGAGTATTCCCCAACCAAAACTCACTGGCAAAGCCACACAGCATCACTGATAATAGCAAATTATTCATTGTGATTGCAAAAAGCTGACAACATTTGTATCATGACCTTTTTTTTTGGGAAAAGCTCCCTCTATCATCACAAGATAGACCTTTTACACATCATCAGTTTGTTAATGAGAGCAGCCTAGAAAGACGCACTCACAGATGCCTATCAAGGGCAGAAAACAAAAAGAGAATGTAAGTAAATATGGACTGTAATTAGTATGACAAGGTTGAAAAAACAGATAACACACCGCAGCAGCCCGAAGGCCTACACTTCCACACATGCACAAGACACACACGGGCATTTGAGTGCACACTTACACACAAACTAAGAGCAAATCAAATGTTTTAATCAGCTTGCTACAGCACATAATGAGGATCCACTAAGCTCCAGCTATCAGCTGCCATCGGCCACTTCGTTGTGCCTTCAAAGAGCTGATTTTTCACTTCTTCTACAACAAGCTTAACACAGTAGCTTTCCAGAGTGAACACAATCTGGGCACTGCAATAAAACCTGAAAAAAGTAAGTGATGTTTCAACACAATATATGTGGTAAAGCAAAGACGCAATTATGTGCAAGTGGACACGACAGCAAAACCTCTGGGGAAAATGCGTGGGAATAGAATGCGCCCTATTCGTCACCATTGTGATTTACAACGTGCAAATATTAGAGCATAGCTGTATGCGGTCTTGGTAGAGATGAAAGTCTGTGATATGCAACTCTGCAAACCATAAATCTGACAATTCATGCTTAAATACCTTGCATAACCCAACTCAATAAACTACATAAATGGATACACAAAGACACCTGGTGATGCAGCACGGTACACACCTGGCCTAGTCACACCTGCTGAACAAGGCAATCAGATGAATCAGTCAGGTACAGACAGTGTAGTTTCCACAAAACTGAAAGTATGCTTAATTTCTTCCTCAACTATCCAGGTGTGCCCCCGTAAGAGAGAAGTGTACATGAAGAGATGCACAGAATGTGTGCAGGTGGGCCTCCTGTTGCAGTTTCTGGCCTCCTGGCACAGCTCTGACCTCTATGAGAAAGACTTGCAGCTCCAGCCCTCCAGCTGGAGAAGTGATGACCTGAGAACGCAACAATCTAAGACACTCGTCCTCCTGTCCTTGTCTCCTTTGTGCTATAGTGTGTCCTGAATGGGAGACATGCAGAGGTAGGTCAGCCTGCCTGACTGGATGAATCTGCCATGCTTCAAATCACTTCTGTATTTCTTGGTTTGATATTTTTAAAACTTTTTCTTAACTAATTTTCATTTAGCATCTTTTGCCCCTTTTAATTTCTTTGATATCCAAATGAGTATATGCATGTCTGACATATTTTGTTACAGCTGCACCTGAGAGTCAACGCTCTAAAGCATGTGAGCACATGTGCTGCGCTCTTGGTTAACTGATAAGATGAAACCTTAAGAGAAGCGATATTACTTTTATGGGACTCGCATTTCCCCATAAGGAGGCTGGCCTCGTAGCCTTATGGGTGTGAAGTTGGTCCAGCATTGTGGTAAGCAAGGGTGTGTTTAGCATGAGAAATGACATTACCAGCTTTAAGCCACAGCTATAACTTGTCTAGATATGCCTACATTTCAGTCTAACAGCTTTCTAAATGTGTGAACTGTGTTTGCTGCTCCCCAAAAAAGTAACTATAGGCCTCATTTGTACAGTTACAACAGTTAGCTTGCTTGAAAAGAAATACATATGTGCTCCCTGTGCCATTATTCCAACAAATGCAATAATATCTCCTGATATCCTTACATCTCACATTAATTTTAATTTTGCATTTAAAGACTGCGTAAAATATAAATACAATATACCTTCAAGCAATATATATTGTCCAAAAAAACCATGAAGAGAAGCTGTCCCATCTACAGCAAGAGGTTTCCCTACATGTCAAACACAAAGCAGGCAAACTCGAGCCTCTGCGGAAACATCCGGCGAAGGCTGCTGTAAAATAAATGATGCTGTTAGCTGCAGTCTCGCAGGTGAAATGTGCTGCTGCTACAATTATTCTAATGCCAGCATGCCAGAATGCCAGCGCTACCAAATGCTGCTGTCAACCCAGGGGTTTAATTAGTTTGGCACGTGTGCCACTTATAATCACCTGCCATTACTAGTTCTGGCTGCATCTGCTTACACGTCTGTCAGTGCTGGGCAGGCCGCATGTGTGTATAGGTCTGTGGACATGTCGGATGATGGGTTCACAAGTATATATTTTGGCAACAGAAAACAGGCCTCAACGGTTGCTTTACTTGCAGTGGTTCTCTATAATGTCTATATTTTTATATACACATATGAGCGGGAGACAGAACTATAAAAAAAAAGTGTTTATTAAAAAGCTTTGTAAAGTATCTGTCAGCTACAACGAGGACAATTTTATTAGTGGTACAGACTTGTCAGTAGGCCATCTGTACACATACATTGTGAAAACAGAAGGGAGCAAGGCTTGGTAGTGTCAAACTGCACTGTGAATAGAGCTACACCTCAGGCTGAATACATCACATTGTGATTTCATGAGAGCTGGAAGAGGAGGAAGAAGGGAAAAAAAAAAAAAAAAACTTCAGGGCGGCGAGTGAATCTCGACCCAAAACAGGAGAAATGGAAGTTAAAAGTGAATTGTTCACTCCCCCTGGCGTAGCAGTGGCTACCTCTAGGGCTGGAGGAGGAGGAGGAGGAACAGGAGGAGAAGAGGAGCCCCGTGGCTCCCACAGTCATGTGCCTACTGAGCACAGTATCTGAAGGATGGACCTCAGGCTGTGTATTTAGCAGCTCATGAGTGTGTGCGTGAATGTGCGTACATGTGGCTTCGCACATTTGTGTGCAACGTATGTCTTTGTGCAGCAGAGCACATACACAGATTCCCACTGACTCAGTTCTCGAGAATCACCTATGCCTGCCACAATACAATAGCTCTAACTATCCCTATTATTTTCAGAAAGTTCCCATTTAGGCTTTAATATTGTGCCGCCTCAAAAACATCTGTTGGGGACTTGTGTGGCTACACTAATTACAAATATCTGCAGTAATCCGCCGCCGATAAGAGAGCCATTACTCCACCAGACATTTATCACTATGGGATTGATGACCCATTTCAGAAGCTGCCTTTGTACAGGGAAGTGAAATCGCTGATATCCCTTTTATCCAACATCACTGCTGAAGCCATCCATTCGTCAGGAGGCAAGCTAGTTAGAATTGTAATTAACAGCTATGGACTTTGGCCCTAATAGAATTTTTGCAGGAAACTGCAGATTGACATAGGAGTGGATAGGGGAGTGGGATTGTACAGTGTTTTTCTTTTCTTACTAATTGCCACTTTGAGACGCTGTCTGTCGAGAGAGGTGCTCTATGCTGCGTCAAGAAAGTGCCAGAGCAGCAGCACTCCACGTTCTCCAAATGCATGATTTCTGTCCATTTCTAAATATGCAAGCATATGCATTTAGTCAAGTGCTCTCACAGGTACACAAACACAAACACAATTTCATAGGTCAAACATAAATTATGCAGGTCTCTACTCAAATTCATAAGTCACGGGTTTCCTCTGAATCTTTTCATTCCCAAGCACACTTGCACACCCACCCACCTAGACATGCAAAAAAAAAGTGGAGCAGCAGATGATCACAGTAGGTAAGGACTAAAGGTCTGGCCACCTGCCGGCCACGTCCCGTCTTTGTAGCGGTAATGAACAGAGACAGCTTGGGGACGGCTCTGCAAGCTTGTCCCCCCCTCTAGCCTCCCTGCTTCGGGGCAAAGCTGGGGGCCCTGGGGTGACAGGAACGCCAGAGATGTTCCACTCACTGACAGGCAGGTCTTACCTGGCCAACCCGCTGTACACATTTGCCACACGACACACACACAAACACAGGGACAAATGTGGAGATACACAAAGACGTGCGTGCATTAGTGCTGTATATACGTGCTCACTGTAACTGCTCACATGCGTTAACGTTTCTATGCAGATGCACAAACTGAAGAACACATACACGCATACACACACGCACACACAAGCTGACCCGGTGTAATTCCTCCAGCACACGGCTAGTGACAGGAGCAGCTGCGGCCGCTACGGCAGACAGATGAAATTTTCATAACTATCTCCTCCAACTTCCATCCTCACCTTCAGGATAATTTATGACCTGCCTGCCAGCCTTGAAGAGACAATATGCTTGCTATGAAATGAAGTGTTCCAGCAGTGTAGGTTATAATTAACAGAGAAGGGGAGAAAGATGTGTGTGTAAGGAGTGGGAGGGTTGGAGGGCTCCCCAGGTGGGGTGGTTATGGTAGATGAGGTCGGGGGAAAAAGAGAAAGGATGGAGCATGTGGTGTGCATACATGTAAAATCTACATATGTGCAAATTTAAACACTGCATACATTGCTGCTGTTAGCTCTTTGACTCCAGCATTAAACAGCAGCACAAAAGTAATTAACCTCCAAAAAAAAAAGTGCCTGTAATAAACAATATCCAAAACACAGTGAAACCTTAGAAGCATCTGTTATACAGACTGTCTGTGTGTTAACCAAGGCATCCATGTCCCATTATTGTTTATCATGGTTCCCAGTAGTGCGGTTTTAACTAACTTATTGATTTAAATAAAACTGCTTCATAGAGAGGCACAAACGAGCACCTTCACAGCACTCCAATCAAAAACAAACTGGATTTAGAGTAGATACGCTGTAAAGACGGTGTTTTCTGTGAGCACAACTTCCATCTTTTTATAATGTTATGTTCTCAGTGCTTGTTTCACATGCATACCACACATCCTCACCCAATCATGCTCTATCAGCTCTATGGGATGTTGGGTTTGACCAGAAAGAATGTCCTGGTTTTCCTGACTACCAGTAAAACAGGCCCAGAACTACCCCACCCCTTACCACACTGTCTATTCCAAACACAAATCTTGTTTCCATATTAAAAAGGCAGCTTTTAATGGGCAGCTGTCTCTGCAACAAGTGTGTTTAAACGGCTGTGGGACTTTTAACGGCATTTTCAACTCTCTCTTTCCTGCTTTCTGTGCCGCACTTCTTTGCCAAGTTCTTACTGTGAATGCATAATTATGAAATTACTGTTTTCATTAAAACCTGTAAATAATTTAATGTACTTGTGAATCAAGTCAAGGATAAGCAGAGGAATTTTACAAAAGAGAGCATGAGTGCGATACTGATTCTTGCTAATGCAAGCCTTCTATTCCCACACCGAACCACAGAACGAGTGAAAGCATGCACCTTAACATCTAATTACTAACTTGCACGAGAAGCAGGCAAATAGAGGTACATGCATATGTACATGGGTAAAATTTATTTGTGCCGTAAGTAGAGGGTAAATAAATAGAATCATCTGTCATCTTGTTCAAAACACATTAATGCAAGAATAAGACATAGCCTGATGTACTTTCTAGCATGGAAGCAAACTAGGATGGGAGGACGATTACTACGGAAACAGCAGCTGTGAGGTTCTGCTGAGGTCAGGACATGTCATGCATAACTGACTGATTGCTTAACAGGGGTGGGTGCATGAGAGAAGAACTCATAATTTACAATCAAGCACACACAAACACACACCTCACAAACACCCAGGCCACAGACAATCTCGCTGCACGAACGTAGCTGGTCTAAGGGACCACACAGACATGTTTTAGATAAAGACAGACAAATTAGATGACAGAGTCTCAGGCTAACCACTGCGCTTGCGCTAATTACAGGCTGGCCGGTGATAAAAGAGGCAGATGACATGTCCTTATTTGTTTTCTCCCTTAGTGCGCAGAATAAAGTAAACACAGCAATGTAGATGACGGCAAAAGTAGGTGGTACAAAGGAAAAGGCGCATAGACAACAAAGATACAGAACATGGTTGCGGGTTGGGAGTTCAGCCCACCACACACAGGTGTTTACCCACTGCTGCAGTGAAAAAAAAAGAAAAAAAAAAAAACCCTTGAGGTAAAGAGATTCAAGTATGCACCCAGCAAACCTACTAGCTTGTAACTCGTGCCAAGGAAAACAAACTGGGCCAGCCCTGTCTGTTCTGCTTGCAAAACAGGACCACTGTTGTGGGGGTGATGAAGATGTAAATGTGGGGCTGCTGTCTGGGAGATCTGATTAACCTGTCACCTCGAGTTGCAACTTACATCACACGGGCACAGTTGACAACATGCCCGCACCAACCTGCGCCAAACAAGTCCAAACATCACCACGACTGCTAATTAAACCTACTTATTAACAACCTGATGATACCTTCTCTGCACTGTCCCCTTCACCTGTACCCTAAGTCATGGAATGGTTGTTCAGAACAATGACACATGATCAGATGACAACTGCGGTAGACGGATGGGAACCTGTGTCTGTAAACACTTGACTGTATAAAGTAAGTGAATTGTCTATGCCACTATAGCAATCCCAGTATGGTGCCACCATTTCTAAGACGTTTAGTAGATTTGGCTACATAAGACTAGCCTGTGATCTGTCTGTCTTTATTGCGGATGCGACAGTGACAATCTTTCCAGCTCTCATCTGGGACAGAGGGACCTCCATTGTCTTCAAGCTCCCTCTCACCCCAGCGCAGGAATCGGGGCGGAGTCTGTCAGGGACAACACAAAAGAAATGTCACCACTCCGAGAATGAAGTGCCAGCCAAGGAAGGTCTCTCTCCTTTCTCTGTGCTCTATGCATCTCCACAGGGGTGCAATTGGTAACTGACAACACTGGTGGGGTCATCCCTGGATGGGCACAGCTTCAACCTTAGCTCTCTAGCCCCTGATGCCCCTGAGTGACCCGTGGTTTTGATGACAGACTGGATCTTTTGTGTAGAAGCGGCCTGTCCAGGTGAGGACAACAGAGGATGACAATGGCAGGAAACATAAAGCCGATAGAGTCTGGGAGACAACTCTACGGGGTCATGGGTCAAACTGGACAGCTGAGTGATGAGTGCAGCTGTGAACACGTGGACCTCCTTCTATGCTCTTTTAACTCTGCTTGCCATGTCAGCTGATGTTTCCTTTGTCTTGGGATAAAGACCTCACTAACTTTCAACAAGTTGGAGAAAAGCAGTAAACACAGAGAACAGATGTATTACACCACAAATTCTGATTGTATAGTTATAATAATGCCATCCCAACCTGTACAGTGTGAGTGAACTCCTGGTCTTGTCAAGGGGTCACTGGAATAGAATTACAAAAGGATATTTGCCTGACATTATTTTAAAAATTAATTAGTTGGTTTGTTTTTCTTTAAGGAAGAAACTAAATATAAAGAAATGTTAATAAACATACAAGGATCAATATTATGGTTTGAAAGTTGTTGTCCTTGTGAAGAGAGAGAAAAGCTGCTCCTGCAAGTTTATTTGTATAGTCCATTATCAAAACAATCTCTCAGTGTAATATGGTGCATGTCCACTGTTGTCTGCACTGCTGCAGATTTTGCCCTTTTTTTCATTTGCTGCTAATTTGCAGCAGTTTCAGTGCTTCGGTAACAAATTTGTTCAATCTTTGTTTTTCTGAGGAGAACAAAAACTGTAGCACAAATAAAGAGGACTATTTTAAACCGTGTAATATATTACCACCCCAGTGCCTCCAAACTACACCCTGTTCACACATCCTGAGCTGCCCAACTGTTTCCAGTGCCAAAGGTCAATGACTGCCTACTCTTCTACTGGCCCACACTCAGAGATGGGAAGACAGGGTTTGCCAAGTCAGGCACAAACCCTGCTTTGGGTCATAAACACCTCTGCCTGTCTACCCTCCTCTTTTCTACTCCACAGAGGTGAGTTAGGTTTTTCACTCTGTTAATCTTTCACTTCAGGCCTGCTCGCTTTTACATTGGCCCACTGGAGAACATAGAAGGGGAATGAAAGAGGGGTAGTAAAGGATAAGAATGGATAAAAGAGCAGGAAGAAAAAGCCATAGAGAGGGCCAGATGGGCACCTTCACAGTCCATTTATCAAACCCAATGTGGCCCTCCCCTCCCCTCCCTACTGCTCTCATGTCCTAAACCCCCATGTAATTCTGTAATGATTTTCATTATCATATAATGACCTTACAAAGCCTACAGCAGTTTGCATGGTCAGTACAAAACTCACAGCTGTTCCCTTCAGTATTTGCTTGCCGGCTGTGACAAAGCTTTTTTTGTTGTTGTTTTTTCTAATGCCCAGAGCGCCAACCTCTAGGTTTTGCAAGGTCACCATAAGGTCACCACATCCAGGATGGTCAACGGTAGCTGTACTGTAGGCATACAGACGGAATACAGCATCTAACAACGTACACTGAGTACCGTTAGTAAGATAAAACATAAGAATTGTCTAAACACACTGCAGCAGACTGCAGGCTGAAGAATTTTCTGTGTATGTACTTCCAGTGTGAATCCTTCATTACCTTTGTTAAACCAAAAACCTCCCTGGTGCCACTGGGATGTGCCATTTTCTATCCTAATAGAGCTGCTCCCTGGAGGTTGTGTCTTGCGCTTCAATCTGCACTTCCTGTGCGGCATACTGAACTGCTCTGCTGCGGCACAGTCACCCACCCATATAATAATCCATCTATTTCCAGGGTACTCACGGGGCATTTACCGAAGGGACACGGAGGGCAGCATCTATCAAAGAATTCACCATGTGCATCAGGAAAACCCAGTTACCAGAAAAGCTCATAAGAATAAAAAAGCTCTCATAACTTTGTTGGCTCAGAGTGAATGAATGGACTGCTTCCACTAGCACGGTGAGCAGAGGCATCACTCACTCTGAGTGCCTATAAGTCAGCGGTGAAGAACCACTGGTCACCGGGTCCTTCTTGCTTGTGCTAAAAATGGCCCAGAGGCAGACAATGGCAGCTAGTAGGCCCAAGTTCCAGAGTAAAGAATGCTACTTTAACTGGTGTTTTAGAAACAAAAGTCAGTGAGAAACTTAATCAATCAGTTCTGCTTGTTTATGTTTATGGGCCTCTAGCAAAAGTCATCAATCATGCTTTTTTTTTTTTTTTTTGGTTCCTTTTTCCATTTTTTTTTTTGCAAGTATTATGTGCTGAATGGAAACCATGGAAACAAAAGGCAGTGTTATGATAAAAGCTTGCCTGTTGAATATTGTGTGGAAACCTAATTAGAGCGCTAAATATAAAAAAGCATCGAAATGAATCAGCAAATTAATTTTAGTCCTATTTTGGTGAATGCTTTTATGAAAATAAATGATGGTTTGAATACATCTGACTGAACTGAGCTAAAATTCCCTCACTCCGTGTCTTCTGCAATAAAGCGCATCTTTAATTCAAAATAACGACTTTGCCTCTTTGTAGTATGCGGAAAGAAATTAAAACTTTTTCTTGCTCGACAAAGCCAAACAATCCCTGACCCTCATCAAATCGCTTATCAGTGCTAGCACGCTGCACTTAACATTGCGCATAGCTATGTGTTTAGTTTTGTGCAAATGCTTTCTGTTGACAGCCACTTGACAGGATGACCCCTGGCTTTTCTGTAAGTGAGGGTGGTATAGTTTAGGGATAGACACAGAATGTGTGTAATGGGAAGAGGAGATATCAGGAGCAGCTGGAGTTCAAACATATTGTGCGGGACGTGTGCCTTCCACCAAAACTAATCTAATCAGTCCTTCACTGCTGATAGAGTAAATGTCTTTCTGCTCTGCCGACAAAGGCTGAGCATTTCCTGTCCCAGTCTGTGATGCTGGTTGTCAGCATCTTAGGGTGGGCTGAGCAAAATGTAGGGTCGGACGTGGTTAGCTGGTGGTGGTGGGGGAGAACTGCGATGGTCGGGGACAGTTCCGATGTTCAGCTGAGGGTGGGGGTGGCGAGATGGTTTCTAGCTTTCAGCACATGCCGCTGGAATGCATTATCAGAGCAGGCCCTACATCAGAGTTGTGAGGCACTGGGCGTTGACACAGCAAAGCAAGGTGTGTGGAAACAGTGTTTACAAGGCTCATCTGGATGGGACAAATCTAAGGGTCAACTAGAGGGGACAATGCAAATCACAAGACATGAAAACACGAGAGCATCAACACAGCAAGAATTTAACATGAAGTTTTCAAATGAAAAGATGTGGCTTTCAGGAATTTGCAGCCTTTGGATTATTTTCCTGCCTCTTTGCTTTCTCTAGGCTTTTGGGTCAGGTTGGATCAACATGTGTGTGTCTGTATGTGACTCTGAGGTCAAATCTATTGATAGAGACAAGAAAGCAGTCAAGTATATGTGAATGCAGTGGTCGTGTGTATATGTAGCGTTCGTGTGTGTCTGTGCTAGTGCTGTGGGGGAGAGTGAACAGTTAAAATGAACAGTTAAAATAACACTGTTGGATGTGTGAGGCCCTTCTTTATCTGACTGAATGACCAATGTTCTAATCCCCGCGCCTCTATCTGGAGGGGAGGAAGTGATTGGGCCTATCCAAGACACATGTGTCATTGTGATAACTGTGATAACTCCCAGGCCCAAGGACCCCAAACACACACCAACCACTCCGCTGTACATCTATGGAATTCACACTGGTTCTTCAGAAGCAATGTAGCATGAATATGATAACTCCTTTTTATTTTGTTTGATGATGCAATCACAGTTATAAAGCCTCCACCTTTTAACTGAGAACTGCATATTAATAAATTTTGCTACTGCAACAGTGTGACCCAAACTGTAACAACAGCTCTGGTTCTTGCAAGTGAAATGAGATTTGTTTGCGTGATGTTGTGGAAACATGTATGCATTATGTATATTTCACTATATTTTGAAAATTTGTTGACAGCTGTAGGGTTTTCAAAATGTGAAACTTTATTGTTTGAGTGTGATGGTATTACCACTGTCAATAGGAGCTCATAATCGACAGATTATCAGTCAGAAATGTATTTCACGAAGACCATTGGAAGTAAAAAGGTTGGTGGTACATTGTGTTACCTGTCTCTCCATGTCTGTCTTTGCTGGTGTCTGTCTGTCAAGGCAGACAGCAGGATCTCTGCCATCTCCCTCCTTCCTTCTGCTGCTTGGCCTTCCTCCTCCACTGCAGCCAGGAAGAGCATGGTCTGAAAAAATAGAAGAAGTGGAAACTGTTGGATCAAAATAGAACCAAATCTTCAGCAGAAATGTGAAAACTTGAGTACAAATACCGGAGAAACACCATTAAAAAGCGCCTGAAATGATAGTGGTTGTTTGAGCCCTACTATAACTTGGAACAGGACACTTCACAATTGTTTGAGTCTATTAAATCTTACCTTAAATACTAAACAACAAACTGCAGAATTGTGTAGAAAGATAACCTGAAGTGAAACCTGCCATCCTTGTGCTTCTATCCTCAGTTTAGAAATTACACAGCTCTGAGCAATTATACTATCCCTGGGATGACAGCATACAGTAAGTCTAGTATAAAGTCAGTTTCACATCAGAGGATGGGCAAATTACACCCAATATTAGAGTGTGAGTCAATTAATCACGTCCTGCACAGCACAGTGTAATGTCTGAGTATCCCCCTGTTGAACATGAATTACAGGCCGGCTTAAAGTGTGACGTGGCACATCAGTGCTAATCGGAGACATCCCTGCAAACCTTCGCCTCCAAGTCCTTCGCAGCCTCTAAGCTGGTTGAGAAGGAGTCAAATGAAAAAGGATCTGGCAGCCCAAATTAAATGCAGTGCTGTCAGCCACACTCAAATCCCTCTTTCCCCTCACCGTCTCCCTCTTCTTCTCTACCCTTCACAGACTCTCTCCCCCTCTCTGAATATCCTTAAATGTCTCCCCCCCCCCCCCTTTGCCAAGCCTCTGAGAAGTGATGGATCTGTAACTCTGACTGACTCTGACGCCTTGTTAAGAACAGTCTCTTCCTGTCACATCCACCAGTCAAGCGCGTTCATTTCTTCCCATTAACAGTCACTCGCTTCCCCAGTCATCCAACCTTCCTTTCAAAAAACCCACTATGTAAGGGAACCTTCATTTCTTCTCCTCTCCCTGTTTTTTAATCCCTTTCTGACAATACACCTGTCTGTCTTAATTCATGTGAAGATACGTTTGATTGTCTGTGTGTGTGTGTTTCCAAAGGAGAGGAGTAATATGCTTACTTTCTCTACACCACACAGGACAGGTGTCAAAACATGTGGTGGTGTGTGACTGATTATACCTGACTCAGAGGAGACACCAAAGATTAAGGTGACCAGGAGGAGGCAGGGCCGGCTGTACTCCCTATGGAAACTGTGCCTTTCAGTTTGGATCAAACCCTGTCCTCCTGGGATGAGTGACAAGCTAAGAAAGTGCCAGAAAGTGTATTCAGACTGTATCACCATCTCAGCTGGTAGGCATCACATTGCCATTCTGGCCGTGCAGCACAACGCTGAAGAGAAGTGATTCACAGTTGATCTGAAACTTGCTCTAAGGTGCTTCTAAGCTCACTTCAACTCTTTCTAAAGCTGGCTTTGGATTAAAAAAGAAGAATAACAATAAAGGAAAGAGTGCACATCCATCCATCCATCTATCTATCTACACTTATCTAATTCAGGTCAGGGGGGCCGGAGCTGTCACAGGGCCAGAGGCAGGATTCACCCCAGGATACACATCATTTCCAAGTTCCTAAATTATGTGATATCCTCTTTAATCAAATGAATTTCATTCCATTAAACATTCCACCTGAACAACATCTGCTTCAGTTGGGGGGTGGGGGGGGGGGGGGGGGGGTGGGGGGGCTCTTTCTTCTCTGCAAATGTTTATGAGTACAGTGCAGATGTGCCTCTTATAATTTAAATCTGTGTTAGCCCCATGAAAATGTGTGAATGTCTGTTTGCATGCCCAACTGTGTGCATGTATGATCTTGTGTTTAGAAGACCCAGTGCTGAGAGAGGCCTTCGGGTTTAGCCCCAGGCTGATCCCCAGGCCATTTAGACACCCCGCTGGTTGTTTACTGGTCAAGCCCAACCTCAGTCAGCCTCAGCCAGATCACAGTCCTTTATCTCTGGGTCTGTGTTAGCACTAATCAGCCCCCTCTTTCCTTGTATTTACCCCTTGATGACAGTAGCTGTCCTCAGCCTCCACCTCTCCCAGCCTGATGCTGACCACAGATGTCCTCCTGACCCAGGCCACATCACGAGGTGAATGAGAGGACAAGAAGTTCTTGGGTACTCCTTTCCCTAGTCCCCAGACCCCATATTCAACCCTGTCTATTTTACTAAAGTTAGGCATAAACATTTCCGGCCCTGTGCAGAGGTGGGGAAGATAAACAAACATGCAGCCAGGCTGAGGTGATATTTTGGTTAGTGGAGAGCTGGAGTGATGATAGTGTTCCAAGCGAAGGCTGGCTGGAGGGCAGCCTGGGGCAGCTCACTAACACCTCCAGCCAGGACTGTATCTTAACACCAACAAGCATCTGTCTATTCTATCACATAACAGCATGTCACTCATTGAACACAGAATAATACAATAGGAAGATTGTTGCTGCACATAGAGCAATATGACTTAGATCCCTTATAATGGCACACAAGAGCTGTAAATGGTCACATAACAGCTATGAAGCTGAAAGGCAAGAAGGTTTTAAAAAAAAAAAGATGCATGCAGAACTGAAAGTTTGCACTCCATAAAACAGAGCAACTTGCTGACCACCAGAGTGTCTGAGAAACTCTTAACACCCAATGAAAATGCCTTAGCTGACTTTAGACCAGGACATTCAGGGGACTCAAAGTACTCTTAAGCTCACTGGAACTCCCTTATAGGGAGTAGACAGGCCACAAATGCTTCAATTCCCAAATGTGCTCCCTTATTAACTAGTTTAAGAGCCAGGGGAGAATTCTAAACTACAGCAGACCATCCACATGATGACTAGATACCTAAAAACGGAGGGAGGTAAACAAACTCACCAATCATTTCAGAGATTTGGCTGGTGGCTGGTGTTAATTTGCTACTGCGGTGCCTCGCCTCCTAAGTGCACCTCTGTCTGTCATACTGGCAACCTCCCCGCAGGTCTCCCTGCCACCAGCATGTGTGACAGCCCTGCAAAAGGCCAGCAGACTCCCCTGTGTTTCTGTTTGCCAACATCTCTCTGTGCCCATATGGAGGCAGGAATGGAGCTAACTAGTAATCCATCCTCTTGCTTGCGACTGTTGAGCCATCACCAGGGACTTTAAATGGTAGTATGCTGTATGAAGCAAGTAAGATCAGGTTTTTATTTGAAAAGATTTCTATCATTTCAAAGGTTTTTATACTGAGTCACCAACATTTGAATACTACACACAGAAATTAGGAAAATAATAAAAAAATAAAGGTGGTGCAATAGTTAGCATTTTTGCCTCGCAGCAAGAACATCCTGGGTTCGAACCCACCGGTCTACTGGGGCCTTTCTGTGTGGAGTTTGCATGTTCCCCTGTGCTGGCATGGTTTTCTCCAGGTACTCAGAGACATGCGTGGGTTAGGTTAATTGGCAATTAGAAATTGGCCTTAGGTGTGAGTATGACTGGTCGCCTGTCTGTCTGTGTTAGCCCTGCCTTTCTCAGTATTACAATGGTGCTATGCTACCATTAAATAGCATAGCACTCCCCAACTCAGCTTCCTCTTTCATGGTTAGCACATCAGCAAAATATCTCAAGTTTAACCCTTTTCTTCACATATCCAGACACGCCACGGGCTTTTGTGACAGTTCAAGCTCAGCTGCTCTGACACCTGATTTCAAAGGCCCTGGGAATGAGAGCATGGCAGACTCTTAGCTGCCTTCATCTCCCTCCCCACTCTAATACAAGAAACCAATATCACTTTGACCGCTGGTGGAAAAAGGCATCGAGCACCTTGCTCGCAGTAATGGATAGTTTCTGCTCACAGATTTTTATACAACTGGGGAGCTGTGACCCTGCCAGGGCTCGCACCAGTCTGGACAAGAGATCTGTGTATGTTTGCTGCATGCCACCAGTGAGTTACTTTGCACTGGGGGGGCACTCTCCACCGGTGGAAAAATTATATTAGCCCAGGAAGAAATAAGCCCAGACCACATTCAGTTTTCTGTGACATCACATTCAAAGTCATAAAAACTGTGTGTGTTCACATGTATGCGTGTTCTTTTTCTTGCCTTGTGCCTACTGTCACATGATTACAGATGGCTCATGACATTTACTCAGTTGCCATTATGTAAGACTGGTTTTGTGTGTGTGTGTGTGTGTGTGTGTGTGTGTGTGTGTGTGTGTGTGTGTGTGTGTGTGTGTGTGTGTGTGTGTGTGTGTGTGTGTGTGTGTGAGAGAGAGAGAGAGAGAGAATGAATGAAGGGTGTCAACATTGCTGAGAGTTTTATGAAAATGTTAACTCAAGGATCATTTAAGGAAGTCTTTCTTTTGTATATTTATGTCTTTTAAAATTATCTAAGTATCTTTTAACAGTTCTTACAAATAAAATTTGCAGACAAGTGATTTTAAACCCTTTTACAGACCTTTAACAATAAAGAGCCTGATATATTACACAGTTTGTCATATATAGTGTATACATTAGGACTACCATGATTTATCTGCTATATTTGGCAAGATCTCTAAAACATTCTATTAAAACTCTAAGTGGATTTCTTTTTTTTTTATACTTTCAGCTTCTTTGAAGTGTGTGTATGTGTGTGTCTGTGTGTTGGTGTGTTCTCGTAATCTCCATGGTGACAGAAACCTAGGCCTTTCTGCCAGGTTGACCTTTGTAAGGTCGCGGCTACCATCAATTATGGCAGCCAGTAAAATGGGGTTTGCTACACACAGCAGATTATATGGAGTGTAAAACATTAGAAAAATGTGTCTGAAACATCAGAGTAGCATGTCTGAAGTGACAAAGGGTGAGCGGGAATAGAGACACTCCCAAAAAGGGAAGACCCCTGACAAGTGGTTTTACTTGAAGGCATTGTAACACAGTCAAGTGGGCAGGGATGCTTTCTATGGCCCCTCGGCAGTCCATCTTCCGGACAGAATACGAGCAGGATGGAGGGACATATGCTTTGCACGGGGTCAAATGAAGCAGAACTCACAGGCTTTTGTGCTGCACTCTTTTGGTGGCAAGAAGAAAAGCAAATCTGTTGTCAAGTTGTAACCCAGTGGGCCCGCAAATATCACATAAAAATTCACCGGCCTGTTTTTTTTGCGAGGCTTTTGTCTTTGTCCCACGGTACGGAGTGTCCGTCCAGTTGGCCTTAATGGCTAAACCACATAGTTCTCAGTCTGAATGAGCTCTCCAGCACGCTGGGGCAGGGGCTGCACACGCACTTGTGAAAGCGGCTCCGCGGCCTAGCTAGAATGCATAATCCATCCATCACAAGAAAGCTTTGAGAGGCGCTTTGACTAATTCAGGACAATGAAGACAGAGCTGGACAGAGATGTTTGCGATGAGCGTGACACTCAAGCACCTTCTGCTCTGTTGAAACCCCCTTTCTCTCTTTCAGTATATGAAAGCTGAGTCTAGATTCTAGCTAGATAGCAGATTGTGATCAGCACCTCACTCTCCTGCCAGTAAAAAGCTTTTTGCTGACTGGGGCCAAAGCCAGCCTTTCTAAGCCCTGAAGTAACAGTGTTACACACAGCACCATACTTCAAGTCTTCAAAAATGCTAAACCAATAAAAAGGGTTTCCATCCATCTAAACATGCTCACATAGAAGAATTTTGTTTTAGAAGGGGAATATGCCTGCAGGGGCTGAAGTGTTCTGCTAACAAAGTTTTGATTGAGAAAGAAGTCTGAAGACTAGTGATTCTTGAATTTTTATATCTGCCTGAAACTGAACAGGGCTTCTTATATGTCCAGTCTGACATCAAATTTGAATTACTGGTAGATGTATTGTGAAAGAATGACTGTATCTAAAGTAGAAGAGATTACGATCTACAAAATCACAAGTCCCTGCCATACAATCCAATTTACGTATTAGGCCTGTACAGCATAAGCCACCAAGAAAAGTTAGTTTTACATATGCCAGATATATTTTTTAAGATAATGGGTAATCAGTACATTGACTTTTGCATCACTCTCTGTAAATAACCTGGGTGTATTTAATCTGCTGCTTTCTTATACATAAGACTGGCAGCCAAAACGCCTTAAACAATTCCATACATACCACGTGGCTACACAGTAACTGACAATGGCACACACGTAAGGCAGTTACATATAAGTGGATTATGTCCACGCATACGCTATAAGATTCTGTCTTTTTCAATCTGCCAGGGAAGTCACAGACACTGTAGGAGCGTTTTGCATTCAGCAATTTATGTTCAATAAAGCACCTATGCTCTTAAAAACTGTGGACTACATTGATATGATCTAATTAAGTAAAGGGAATTAAAAGTGCACCTATCGTGTTCCTAATTATTGCCATGAATCAAAAATCTATTTTACATTGTATTCAGACATCAAAAGGCAGTCAAGTTCAAACTTTTTTTTATTTTTTTTTAATGACATTTGGATTTGCTTTTTTGGTTGTGTTTTTTTGGTTTAATCTTTCAACAAAGTAGCCCTCGCTGATCAGCGGCCAACCGCTACTGCATGTGTTGTGTTTTGAACCTTTTGATCAGCATTTTGAAAACGGCCCCAGAGGACTTTTTTTTTTTTTTTTTAAACAATCTGTTCTTTCAAATGCAGTGCCATCAACTGGCAGCAGTAAAAGGGAAAAAAAAAATACAAACTGGATCTAATATGTATGTTTTCTGATTACTGCTCTGGTCATTTATATGTAAATAACTCGTTTTAAACCTGCTAAACTCATACAGTGCTTCCACTGGACTTTCTTTGTTTCTTGTAAAATGAATAGATAAAAATTGTATCTAATATATGTAAAAAATTCTAAACACACATTTACATAGTGTAATTCTGCTCCCATTGTGTTATGAGTGTATGTGTGATTGCTCCTCACCCAGGGAGGCTGATTAGAGTGGCTAAAGGGTGTTTATGAGACTGTTAGCCAGGAGGAGATGCCGCCCTGCAGCTTTCGCCCAAATAAAAGAGCCATTTATTACATCCAACATGACCCTCTCATTACACACAAATAGGAATTAATGAGTGCTATATCGGGCACTCCCAGCAGAGCGAGGCAGGGCCCACTAAAGGACTAGCGTTAATTACACTGTCCTACATCTCACCCATTTAACACCACTCATCAGATCGCTCTATCTGCGAGGGAAGGGTAGCAGGGTGGAAGATTAGTATTACCTGAAAGGATGGCCAATCTGAGCTTCATGAATGTAAAACAGGATTGATGGTTAAATCACAAAAACACACACAAAAAAAGCTACTTGTTATTACAAGTAAGCTTTCAGGCTGTTTAACTGAAAAATACACATCTCAGGTTTTCCCTGCTGTGCTATCCTCTTCATACTGAACATGCCAGTTTTGAAAGGTGCAGTGAAAAACTTCCCAAAATGCTCCCCGGAATTGCACCTCCTCTCACATTCCAGTTTCCAGCAGCCAGTTTTCAGCTTTTTCATTTCTTTCTGATTTACTTTAACTTGCAGACTCTGATACCAACTTAAATGTTTACCTTTGTAACTCTCTTCCCCTGACACCTGAAAAAGACACAACCACCCTCCCTCATTCTGCTTCCCTGCTCTACCTCCTTAAACCCCCACCCCACCCCCCTCCACTTTCACTCTCAAAAAGATTATACAATTATCATCCACGATCTTTTCCCATATTCTCTCCTTTTCTTCACGTTTCTTCAAGCGAATCAGGCAATTTTACACTGTCTTCCCATCAGAATCACATCAGTCTCTCCGCTCATTGTTTTCAAACAGGACTCTGTGTACTTTAAAACCCACATTGCTGCTCCAAATATGACGGCTGCTCCAGTGATTTTGAAGAATTAGCGCGGTGCCGAGGTATTAAATACTTGTCATTTTTGCTGTACTAGTTCCACATTTAAACAAAGGAACTGATCGTGGATTAATTTTCCACCACCCCAGATACCTTACATTTAAGCTTGCTCTAGAGATGAAAAAAATAATTTGGTTTTATAATGTTATCTGGCACGGTTATTATTACATTTTATATCAGTTTCACCCGTAGTTTTTGACCTCATTTGTATTAATAACAGATAACAGACTGCTGTGTTACAACCTAAAGTGTTCTATTTTTTGTCCCTAGTCAGGTTCTTGGGAATTTTTTTTTCTCTTTATTGTTCACTTTGAGGATCTATAGTTGGAGTGGGCCATTTTCATTTTCATTAATTGGTTTAATTTATTGTTTCACAATGTGTGGGCTATATAAAGCCCCCCGAGACTCTGATTAGAGACTGTACAAATAAATGTGAAATGAATTGAGTAGATAAACAATAATAAGGAAATCAACTACATGACCTGATGAGGATCTAGATTCAGATTTAAATGATTTTATTAAGACTGTGTGCACAAAGTTCCAAGTATGAGGACTCTATTTTTGTTCTCTGGGGGCTTATAGGGCTCAGCACCACATTGTAATATACGCACTACTATTTCCAAATGCGAGAAAGACTGTACAAGCTCTCTTCATATATTCAATATTCAAAAGATTAATATTTTCCTAAAACTACATAAATTGAACATGTTTTTCTTTTTTTCCCCTTTCTTTCTCTTTTATATATAATTCTGTGTTTTCTTGCGTCTGTGCTAATACCTTTCACTGAAACATTTTGACATGATTGCCTGCAACAGTAAACAATTACACCCGGATCAAAGTGCTGGAATAACTTTACGTCAGGTACTAGTTAGTAGTGATGTCTCTAGTCAGCTGTAAGAAGGTTGAGGGGTTTCTATGAGATGTTCTGAAATCTCTCTTTCATCTTTTTAAACTTTCTTCCCCATCAAGGCACTTTTGAACCAATACACAGTCCCTCGCTGCATCTCTCCCTCACCCTCTCTCTCTCACTCTGTTGGTATGACACATGAAGCTGAGCCCTGCAGCCAACCCCACCGTCCGCACTGAATGCGATTAAGCTGAGCAGTGATTAATCTGGGCTGCCCCATAATTCCTCTTTACCACTTTAATGGATGTTATCTCCCCTCCTCTGAAGGCTTATCTTGCTGATCAGGGCCAAGGATGAAGAGAAGAAGAGGAGGGGGGTGGCTATGAGTAGAGGGAGAGAAATCAAACCAAATCCATACAGAGGTAAGTAAATGAATAAGAAAGTAAATAAGTAAGTAAATAAATAAACGTGGGGATTGAAGGAGCTGCTAAGCGGATAAGGCAGATCAGTCTCTGTAAAGTGCTCATTTGTTTTCTAAGAAGACGAGACAAGCCGCCTTCAGAGCCCACTGATACAGTAAAAACACTGTCAACATCACAATTCACAGACAAACAAAATAAATTATCCAAACTGCTGTCAATAAAACTCTCCAATCCCTCATTGTAAAAATGGGGTGTGCACTATACTATAGCTGACAGTCATTGGTACAATGACCAAAAAAAAAAAAAAAAAGTATTGTTACATGTGCAGCTTCCACAGTGAATAATGCTGAAGTTCTTCTAATAAATTCCCATTTCAGCCAGCCACATTCCTGAAGCAAGTTTACTCGGGTCGGTTTTATAAAGGAAAAGGCAACACCTCTTCCCACCTCAAGAAGATTACAATGAGCTTCCTATATCCCATTTTGGGGAAATAATTAAATATATGCATGAGGAATCATAATGATTTTAAATTAGAATTCCTCAAAAGATGCTTTCAGGCTTTGTTCACTGGCACACATTGTTAAACACTCTGAACTTTGACAACAAGACCCACAGTGATTGGCAGCTCCACGTGGCCATTTTTGCACACCTGTGTGTTTGTGCACATTTAAACGGGCCGCTTTTATTCTGCTATTTACATTAAACCCTAACAGACTATTGCATTAAATAAATGCAACTTTAAAACATATCACGGAGTGAAAAGTGAAAATAAACTGCAGCAATAGGCTCCATTTCAGACTGCTAACTTCCATTAACTGCAAAGAGAGCTTCCATAATAAACTCCAGCACAAAGCTGCTTTTAAACTTTTCTAAATGGACACCAGTGTATCTGCAAGTACGCGTGTATATCAGCGTCTGTCCCAGTGTTTTTGTCCTTCATTGTCTGTGTTCATGTATATAAATGCAAGTGTATGAGCCTAGCAAAAGACTGACAAGGTTAAACCTGTTCAAAGCTCTCTTTTTTTTTTTTTTCCCCCTGCTTCGGCTTACAGCGATGCTGCAGTGAGATTCTGTCATAGACAAACCTCTGTGGGATTCCACTCAATACTAGTGTACATCTTTAGGTACAAAGCTGCGGGCTGCATTGGCTCCAGGTAACATAAACGCTCCCTTCAAGCCACCGCGTATCTGCCCATGAAAATTCTCTAAAGGGGTTTAAGCATTTACGCAGAAACACTATCAGGCAGTGCCGAAAATTCAGCTTACCCTGTTGAATAGGGACTTCAAAGAGAATTGCAAATACCTTTGCACCGCTACATTTTCTCCCCACTCTTTTTTCCTCACTCTCTCCATGTGTGTCTTCCTGCTTCTTTTCATTTTATATTTCCAAACACAAGCTGCTGCATGATGTAAAATGTATTATCAGCCATATATTTCCTCTTTAAATGAATAATAACAATAATCTCTGAGTAATTTCTTTTTTTTATACAGCTCCATTTAAATAGGGCAAAGCAAGCGAGCTAATATACAGCTGCAGGTAAACAACGCCATGCAATTATGAACGTGTGGATTAGGCCTCTACTCTATGTTGCGCGATAAGGAGAAACAGCTGCTACTATCCAGGTAACAGCACATATTGACTGTCAATGAAGGATAAACTGCACATTTACTTCCTACACACACACACACACACACACACACACATTGTGGCCACAGTGCACCCCACACAGACTGACGTACACAAACACGCAAACAAATCCACAGCCGTACACACACAGACACACATTTTCACGCACGCTCTATCTATGCATAAGAACCGCACAGAATTGAATATAATAAACGTATAAGCCTATTTACGTAGTGTGCAGCTTTAAATGCAAAACAATATGATGCATAAACCCAGTGTGATTTAATGTAAGAGATAATAAATGGCTTCATAATGAGCAATAAAAATGGTCTTTAAACAGTTTACTGCTTAGTTCACACTTATAATTAATCTGGGTTCCATGTGTGCATATAAAGTGGATATAAAACTCTGCCTAACTGTGCAAGTTAAACGGCAGGCGAAAGAGAAAAATTACTGCTGGTAAACATCTGCAACGTGATTCAGCTTTTAGCCTCTAGCTTTTTAAAATATACTGCCGTTTTCTTTCACCTGGACCGGCGCGGCAAGCTCTCCAAATAATGCATTACAAAAAATTGCTCCCTAAAATTATTTACGGTGTAACGCACAACAGAAACCATAACATTTATAATGTTTTACAAAGCCATCAAATAAGTGGAGAGGGGATTAATTGCCCCGGCCCGACCTTAAAATAATTATTTTGAGCGGTGCAACTCTAAACTCCAATGAAATTGATACACTTTGATAATTAGATTCTTGGCACTGACCCGCTGAAGTCAATAAAGGTTATTAAGGCCAATTGCTGTCTAAACGCATTACGGGCAGAGTAAACTGTCCGTCGGAGGCCCCTGCTACTCCAGCGCCAATATGATAATCCATTCTCCGTCCTGGGGGTTTCTTCCCTAGCGCCTGTGTCTCCACTCTGCCATACAAAACCAGATTGGATTCGCTTAACCTTTCCAGGACTTTGATCAAATGAGCTCACACAGCAATAACATTTACATTGACCCCTCCACTCGTGCTCCCCCCTACATGCACACACACTACCAGCTCTCTTTTTTTTTTTTTCCTCTACCTCCCCCTCTCCTGCATCCCTCATTCTCCAACCCCTCCTCAGCACGTTTGCTCAATAACCTAATCAGCTACTGATGGCGACCAGGCCAGGTTGTGTATGATTGCAGTGCAGCCCTCCTCGGCTGCCCAGATTGTTTCCAAAGACTGCTATTACAGTGAGGGGAGAAAAAGAAATGGTCGCCAAGCGCATCTCAGCTCATAAACATACACATGCATGCAAAAACCAGTCTCCATTATAAATCAAAGAAAGTAAATTTTGTCACACAGGGAGGAAAAAAAAAAGGGAGTATATATGTATGCACATAATGTATGTGTGTGACCAAACCACTGGAAAACAGGGACTGACAGGCTGGGTGAACGGTGTAGAGGAAGACATGACCCTGATACCACTTCCTGTTTTGTAGATCTTGAAGTATACAAATGTATTCAACTGAATGGATCCCGTTTATTATGAAAGCAGATTAATTTCCTTGATACGTGTTGAAAAGATTTCCATCTACAAGGCTCGTTCTTCTGTCAAATGAGGGAGAAAGTGTGAGAACGGGAGAGATACGGCGAGGTAGCGGGAGCGAGAGAGAACAAGAGAAAGAAAGAAAGGGAGAGAGTGTGAGAGAGAGAGAAGACGGAGTGCATTGAAATCTCTTTGCATCCGGTGGCTTTTGAAGTTGTGAGATGAGCAGCCACAGAAGTCAGGAAAGTGACAAATTAGGGAAAAAGCTGTACTGTGCAAGCAGAGCTGCTAAATCAATTAAAGTCATGCCGAGTGCATACATTAACATCAATGGCTCACACGTGCGCGCACACACACACACACACACACACAGGACAGGGGAAAAAAAAGAGAGAGAGAGAGGGAGATGTGCTCATGGGCTCACTGTCGCCCCCCCCCCGGTGAAAAGAGAAAAGATAAAAAAAAAATACCACACCGGTATTTAAAATATTCTGCATAAAGCCAAGATTCTCTGTCTATTGTCACTCAGATGGAAGCTATTCATTGTTGCTAGTTTAAGGAAATGTCACTATTGTATGATAGCCATGATAGCAGAGTCCTGGGGGAACACAAGGCTGCGATCCAGGTCTAAACGGACTTCAGCACCCTGGATCACAGGGGAATGTAAAACCTTTAAGTTAATGCCCTTCTTCGACCCCTGCAGAAAACAACCTTTACCTTACGTACAGGTGCAGCTTCCCACATACACACACACACACAATATAGTTTTGCTGTTCATCCACAGAGCCATGCTTGAAGATTATTCAAGAGCTTGATTCTTTGTTTCTATCAAGGAACCACATGAATTCATGAGGCACCAAAAAGAGTGGACTTGTTTTGTTTCGGTTCTTTATTTATTTATTTATGTATTTTATCAGAATGTCATTCAAATGGAAGGATGAGCATTTGCATGACAACAGGCTGAGGAGCAGAGAGGGAGCCCCAGGGAGAGACAGTATCCATAAACAGGAGCTAGTCCCCCCATATTGCAATATTCTTCATAGAGACTAACAAACGCATACATAGCCCAGCGCATCCCACAACAGTGTGTGCTAAATATGACAATAAAGAGGGGAAGGCTGCCTGTTTGTATTGCTGTTTTAGCAGGATAAAACAATACGCTGCTTTATTGCACAGCGCAGTGTATAAAACAATACAGTGTCATTTTATAAACCCTATTTAAAGAGACATATATTTGCTATTCTAAAACACCCATGGTGATATCAAATTTGACAAAAATAATCCTGTATTAATACATACTCTGCAGGCAAGAGAAAAATCTAAGTAAATAAATGGTAAACAGCGTCTGCACACAGTAGGTCACTTGTATTTCACTAAATTATACTATGCTGTCAATTGCCAGCTTCAAAGTGTAAAATATATGCAATAAAGAAATGTGAGGGGAACTCACATAATTTAAATAACTCAAAGTAATTTAGAGAAATGTGTTTTAATCTAACGGCAGAAAAGCCATAGCTTTCAAAACCACCAAAAGGAAAATCTATAAGTCACATCTATAAAGTGCTTTTCATCAGCATATCAGAGGTCGATGCATGTATGTAAATATTGCTGGCAAGCGCAATAACGTTGTCTTTCATCACAATAATGAATCATTACCTTTATGCATTCACCAGTGTATTATTTTTTGCACAGGTTCAATATGCATTCCTGCAGAAGACATACTTGCGTTTGTGTGATGTGACACTGTGATTAATTAAATTTTGTGCCAAAGCATTTAATCTGTAAAATTAATGTTCTAATAAACTCGTGTTAATGTAATTTGCGATATTTAAAATACAGCATACAATTTTATTGTTACACGTATATTATTGCCTTATTTTAATTATTGCATTTTGTTGATTTAGCTTTTAATATTTTTCTAAAAACAACTGGCTTACATTTTATTTGCTGCATTGTATAAAGTCTTACTTTAAGTTCCTACTGCATAGCAGAAATCCACATTTGGACACACATGTAAAGAAAAAAAAAAACAAAAAAAACGCATAGTGGACATGGTTTGCTTGCCCATTAGAGAGACAGGGAGACACAGGAACAGAGACTGAGGAAGACCTCACATTTCACTGATGCCCTTTTCTAAATACAGGTCCAAATCACACACTTCATCTGGGCACGGAGGTAAAGCCCTAGATGAGTTTAGCCCCTGTCTACCCACCCTCTGCCAGGCTGTTCGACTGTGTGTGAGAGAGAGAAGGAAAGAGAGACTATGACTAGAGCAGAGCAGCAGCGGCACTGTTCTCCTCCAGCCCCAGTCTTTATCCCCGCCTGAGCATTAGATGTGATTACTGCTCAGCGCTCAACACTGACAGAGACAGAGAGCTCCCAGAGACAGCAGGAGTGGGTGAGAGACATAAAGAGACAGAGAGAGAGGGAGAGCAGAGAGGAAAAGAGGGGCACAGCGCTCGCGTTCCCGCCGTTGCTGCTACAGTGATACAAGAGTGCCCCCTGCTGCTTCTGGTGTCTGGGTGTTAAAATACACACACGCACGCACACACACACACACACGCATGCACGCACAGACACACACACACACACACACACACACACACACACGCACGCAAACATGAGCATGCACTCTTTGAAATCCAGCTATGAGATTGGGACTGCATAGAATGTGTGGAGGTACACCAAAAGCGAGACCAAGCATATGACTGTGTGTGTTAGCACACTGTGTGCCTACAGTGTGTGTGTATATGTGCGTGTGCGTGTGTGGCACACACAGAATTTACCGAACAGAGCTGTGACTAAGGTGACTTAATTATGAGTCTGACATTACTAAATGATTCCTTTACAGTGGTGTCTAACTAATAGCCAGGCGCCCACGTTTCACTCCCATAAAAATTCCGTGAGGCTACAATTAAACACTTGACACATCCTTAATAGTGTGGCATGGTAAGAAGATAGACAATATACCATGTAATTTCAAACACACCCTCTCTGGTGAGGAGCATTATTGAACAGCAGATCACTTATGTAGTTTGTGTAAGAAGCACAAGTAGAGGCGTGTTAAGCATTTAGAAAGTTGAAAGCCTTATTCTTACATGACAGCCTGACTACGCTAGCCAAGAAGCTCCTCATAGTTTAGGTAAATGTATTCTTATATTTTAGGGAGGTGTGTGTGTGTGTGTGTGTGTGTGTGTGTGTGTGTGTGTGTGTGTGTGTGTGTGTGTGTGTGTGTGTGTGTGTGATTATTATTTCTGATTTATTTCCTAGAAAAAGAATAGCATCAGTGAAAGCTAAACTTCCACATAAATAAAGTTTTATGGTAAATAGCCAGCAAACTTAAACTGACATACCAAATGCAGTAAAATATTCAGGTGGGGAAAAACAGACAGCAAAACTGTCGTGAGACCAGCAGTGAGTCAAAGCAGTCTTACCATGGTCTCCATGAGCTTCCAGTCCTTCTCCAGCTGCTCCATCGGTCTGGTCCACCAGCTGCAGAACCGGGCATAACGCTGGCCCTGAAACCAGTACTGCCGCAGCCACTCGAACTCCACCTAGACGCACAAACACATAAAACAAAAATGCTGTTGAGAGAGACAACTTTCATCTGATCTATAGATAGATTATATATGCATTCCTTCCCAGTTCTTTTCATATATCTAAGTAGTACATCCTTAAATACATAATGCTGACATTTTCTGTGTAGGTAAATTTCTATTTGTTAGAGCATGAAATTATAACAATGTTTTCACAAATACACTAAAATATCTTAGTCCCCTGTGAGAAATTAAATTGGACATGATTTGGGACATTTCCTTGAAATCATACTTGCTAATTCCAAGCTTTGAATTGTTTGCACATTCTGTGTGTCGCAAAATAGTTTCAAAGCATGTTCAGTCATTTTTGACATAAATAATAAAACTCCTACCACAAATAGTACAAACATTGGTCATGTCTTTAAGTACAATCACACCCTCAAAAACCAGACACCCGCAAACAATTTACACACAAGCATGTGTATGTCTGCTCACACACACATACACACACACCTTCCAGTCAGCGCACCTGAAAACTCCGCCCTCTCCTTCCTTTCCTCATTCTCTTCCCTCCTTCCCCTCCTCTCCTGCTCCGTCTGGAGATGACAGTCTTTACTGCTGAGCCGCTCCCCTCTCCTCCGCTGGGAGTGTTTTTGTTTCCTGCTCTTTTGAAGTGCTGATTTAATCCTCACACGGATGCTTCAACGTAGCCAGGTGTAGCCTTTCTATTTCTAAGTGTGCCTCTCCATGTTTGTGTGTTCATGTGCGTTGAACTGTATGCGCATCGCTGCTTTTGTGCCCTTGCAAGTATCTGTCTACATAAATGTGTGAGCGTCTTTGTTAATGTGCACGCAATCGCCAACGTAAATGTGAATGTCAAAGATTGCCCCAAACTGCCACCAATATAAATGTGAGACGCTGCGAGTTTCCCTCCCCACAAAACATCCTACAAAGCATCATCCACCCAAAACAATGCGCGTTCCGTTTCATTTTGACGTAGACAACTGTACAACACAAAACGTAGTTGCATACAATAGAGTCGCATAGAAAATAGGACGATGAGAGCTATTGTTCCTTTTCTGAAAAGTATTTTGTTTATTGTTCTTCTAACAGAGCATTATGCAAGCAGAGTCCTCTTAGAGCTATGAACAGTCATCAAAACAAGTTTAAGGCACATTTACTCCAGCGAAGAGGTCCCGTGAGCTAAAACTATAATTTGGAAATGATCAATTGTCATCCAACTTGTGACAAATTATGTGTCGTACATATAACTATGCTGCACCGACTAAAAAAGAAAAAGTCATGGAGAACTACGAAAAACAAATCAATTCTTGAGTTTGAGGTTCATTTTGAGGTTTGAGCGACATCCACCGTCACCTTCTCTCTACAGCTTTATGCTGCAGCATAAAAAGTTGAAAAAGCCTGCAACTGAGCAAATATATCAAAAAGTTTTGTCTCAAAGTATATTGGCAATTAGAATAACTAAAAAGTTCTGCATTATTAAACTTGGAAGTATCTCAACCTAAAGCAAGTGTGCATTCAATAAGAACTGTCTGTCTCCTGATCACATCTTCCCAATGTTGGAATCCAAACATTTCGATAACTTTCCAAAATCCACAATCCAAAATTTAATAATAACTTTACATGGATTTACCAGCTGTCGAGAAAAAGGAGTGGTGATTAATTTCTCCCTCTATTTCTCTTCAACTTGTTACATTTCCACTGCAGCCACTGAATAAACACTTTAGATAACCAACATGGTCAGACAGCACAGCTTGCAAGCACAATCTGCTTGAGAGTTACATGACCCTTCGATTAAACTACCTTTAGCAGCAGGCGCAGGATTAACGTGGATTTTAGGTGTGCAAAAGATGTTTTCCTAAACTGTTTTTGTTTTTAAAGCAAAAAAACTTAAATAGTTTTGGACTCAATATAAGTCCGCAATATCTCGATCTCTTCTAATAAGGGCCACTGAAAAGTTTGGACGCTGAACTTAAAACATCCTGAACTTGATGACATTTTTCTGGTGGTCACTGCTCTGCAATATATGGCAAGAAATCTACCATCCAGCTGCCCAAAAAAACAAAGAACAAGAATTATTTACACAAACAACTTGAGAGAAATCTGTCCTGCAAAAAAGGCTCTGATCACAGTGGGGATGACATGCAAGGACTGGAGCATGTCAGGGAGAATACACAGCCAGTGGCACTGCTCAGCAGTCTCTCAGTCACTCCATACAACCCACCCTTCAAAGAAATGTCATCCTTTATGGTCCCTTCAACACAATCCAAATCCACTCCCCTTCGATCACTACAGCTCAAACACACAACAAAGCCACAAGAGCCGATATCGGACGTCCTTTTCACTCAGTCTGTCCATCCTTCTATCCCTCTGATTGTCTGCCTGTCCTTTAGTGAGAAGAAACCAACCTCTGTCTCCACTTTGAGCTGACATGGCTGCCAGTCCCCTGCTGAGCAGGCCAGTGGAAGCCACAAAGCACGCCATCTAAAGCTACTGAGGAGTGCTGGCTATGTGGCATTTGGAGGCTAGCTACCCAGCTGAGAGTTACCAAGTAGGGAACTCTGACTAAATGCCATCTATCCAGGCAGACAGATTGAAAGTGTGTGTGAAAGAGAGAGTGGTTGTTAGGCCTAGTTTTTCTATGAGCTGGCATGAGGGAGTGAGAGGGGAGCTAGTGACTCCCCTGAGGCGGTCGCTGTCATCTGTCCAGGTGATGGACACACTAACTACACATTAGCCCCACATTAGTCGACCGGCCTCCCACCATGGCAACTCTGGAGTTAAAGCCAAGTAGCCCCTTTTTTCCCCATTTAATGAGGAACATTTTTTTTTTCCACACCTTCACGGTAGTCCCTGAGCGGGTCCAATCAATTTCCGGGCTGGGCCCTGAGGTGAGAACTGATGAGAGTGTGATCGATCCCACTCTGGCGTCCTCTGTTTACCTTTCCCGATCTCCCCACATATAAGCCTGGTTAACTGGTGCCCCAGCTCTCGGTGAGCAACTAGGAACGCAATTTACACTCATCACACATTTGCTGGAGTAGTCACACACAAGCCAGGTTATAAAGCACAGATTGCCATATATGTTTTACTTTCACCCTTGAGGTAGAAGAAAAAAAAGTTTGTGAAGGCTTTGGAATTTTTCTGGAAGTTTTCTAAACTTACAACTGAAATTACAGAGGCTTCTTTCTCATAAGAGTCTGTCTACAAAATGGTGTCATTTTTTTACCCCTCAGACCAAAGATATCAGTGATAGTCAACTTCCTATCTTAGCTACCACAGGAGAAGATAACCTTCATATTAATGGAAATAATAACATTTCAGTTTGAAACCTATGTAAATTTTCATTTAATCGTTTAAATGTAGGCTTTAAATTTGTATAAAACAAATCTAAAAAAAACCAAAAACAAACAAAAAAAAAAAAAAAAAAGAAAAGCTAAAGCCTAGATGATGCAAAATTTAAAAAGTGTTAAAAAAAATTGCAAAAATGTGCGTATTGTGGAGATATTTTTATCCATGTAGTATTTCCTTTAAACAAACCTGTGGGATCCACAATAAAAATGTCTCACATAAATCTGAAACAATGCTAAAAAGCAATAAAAGTAATACAATTGAGAAATAGAACAAGAATCAAAAGTACAAATCACAATTAACTGATCTGTTTGCAAAAAACTGATTTGAGGTCTGATTAATAAACATTCTCACTATAAGTCCTTCAGGAAAGAGGTTTCAAAGCAAAGGAAACGCCTGAAAAGCCTGGGGAGACATTTTGGCCGTGAAAACAGGACATCAGAAGGTCACACACACACATACACACACACACACCTGCTTCCATACAGTTCACTTTCTACCAAAGCCTGTGGGAAAACCTTATGCCCACCCCCCCTTATCAATAGTTACTGTGGAGGACTAGCATTAGAGGGGGTCCCTCAGGGCACTCTGTCACACACCCACCTGGGAAGTGGCACTGTGGCTTTAAATGAGACAAGACATTTGTGTCTGGGATTAGCATTTCAAAGCCAAAGATGCACATGGGGAAGGTGTGGTGATGCTGTGCTAGCCTACCTTCGCCATCTAAAACAGGAGGTTAGATTAAAAGGAGACAGTGAGAGGGACCAAACAAACAGGTGGGGAATTCAGTTTTCTCTATTTCTATCTCCGTCTCCATTCAACCCCTTCCTCAATTAGATATCCCGGCCCATCCCCGAATGCTGACACTGATGGCAGACGCTCTACTTCATCTTCGTCAAACCCTGCCCACACCCTGTGACAAATGCCAACCTCCACCTCCTTGCACCACATTGCACAATATCCCTGGAATGTCAGCCAGTGCTAGCTTGCTGTTTAGCACTTTTTAAGGAAAGGCCCATAAGGCACAGCTCAGGTCAGGCTGCCTGCGTGTCTCAGGCTTGTTCACTCCTCAGTCGCCCATGTCAAACACGACCTGCGCAATATGCACCCACCAAGAGCCAAACTGGGCCGTGATCATAAATAACTCCACCAACAATACATCATTTAAGTGGGTGTTCTGCTCTCGTGGGCAACTCAAAACAAATGGCCACATCGATCATTGTGAATGCCAGGTAGGGTAGGCTTGAGCCCCCGAGAGTACCCCTCCTTACTTAAATACTCACACACTCGCCTGCTCTTTTATAAATAGCGCACCGTTTTCCTGAATAAACCGATGTTTGGTAATCCTGCGATGCAAGCAGCAAACTAGCAGTTGCTAACTCAACTAGCACAGCAGTTCTCCCAGATCGGACATTGCTGCTATTGTTTGACACTGCTGAATAATTAATATTGTCCACAACCTTTAAACAACCTTACGTCAGACTCATCTGTCATAGTACCCTGCTGAGGGGCCTGGGTGCTAGTGTCGGCTAGGATGTGCACTTTGGGCCAAAGGGTGTTAAGAGGGAGAGGTGAAGTGATATATTAACTGCTGGCCTGCGGCAAGTGAACACAGTATGCTGGTGGCTCTGCAGACAGCCCCTCACGTTCCTCTTTTTTGACCTCACTCTATCCCTCCATATCCCAAGCCAGCATCACTCATTGTTCTGTATAAAAAGGGGTTAAGGAGTGGAGAGGGGCCTGACTTCATCTTTTAGAAAAACATATGGAGAGGCTATTGCCATACGATCCATCATAGGCCAGGACAAATGAAAACAACCTGGATTTCATATTGTAGGCATTTCACTGAGCAGAAACAACAAGGTATGCAGAAGTTGGCGAGCTTCCATCCTGCCATGTACAGACATTTAACCTGCTATCAGATTTCTTCTAGTACGGGATGCAAGTATCGCAATGTAGATAAAATGGAATCAAGAAGGATTAAAAAGTAAGCGTGTTTAAAGAACATGATTCTCTAATATATAAAATTAGTCTTTGCCAAATTGTTCATAACACTTTCAATTTCAAATTTTCTGTCAGAGTATTTGTTGGAACGTGTATTGTTGTTTTGATTAGGTCAGTTTCTCACGTGACATAATTGGGCTCATTGAGAGACTGACATGGAAAGACTATAGAGCCTCATTAGAGCTAAAGAGCTTCATTAACTGTATGTGCAAATTCATACAATGCAAAAAAACATTAAATTCTTTAATTAAATATTAAATGCTGTTATTCATAGATAATGATTTATGTGATACTGTCCTGATGAAATTTGCTTTTTAACCAAATGGGTCAATTCAAATTGTGCCATAAGGTTCATGAACAGAAAATTGAATAAATTAAGTTAAAACTTAAGATTGGAATCCTTTTGTCTAAACTTTTGCTGTGCAGCCACCCTAACTTATTAGGTACCCTCAGAAGGCCCTAAAATTAAAGTCAAATTTCATGACTCTGAAGCTTTTTGATTCAGGTGTGGTGCATACACCTCTTCCAATTCAAAGTTATCAGTTACACTAGTTTAACCCTGCCAATAAAAATAAATGTAAAAAGTTATGCACAAACAAATCAAATCAAAGAAAGGTCAAATATGCAAAATACACACATCACAGACACGTGTACGGATACACATTCATGTGAACACACACCACGTCCCCACCTCATTGTGAATCTCCTCACAGTCCTGTAGCGTTGCCGGCAGCAGAGCCACGAGCCTATGGGATCCTGTTTCGGGGTCAGTGTGCAGGTTGGACAGGGCCTCCTGGCAACGTGACTGGATGTAGGTCAGGGTCCCACTGGAACACTGATAGGAATGACACAGACTCAGTGTTACACATAAACTGTAACTGCAATGCTTGTGAGTAATGGAATACACTTAACCAAAGTCCACACCAATGTCCAGAAAATATGAGTAACTGCATTTCATTAAAATTACAAAAATAGCGTGAATAAAGCTACACTTTTAAAATTAATATATCACACAATGGGGTTATTTTCTCAAAGTAAGCATTATTTCCTTCAAAGTTTAAGTGTTTCTCGTTTCTTTAAAGCTTGCTGGTCAAATTGCCGAACTAAGAAGCTGCCTACTTATACAAATTGTTAAGATTAAAACCACTGACCTCTATGTAGGTGCTACATGCTTTGACATGTAGCACCTACATAGAGTTGCAGAACAAGCACACATCCCAGTGCTAAAGGCAGTCTCTAATGTCAGCAGCCTCCCACAGCCGGACAATTTGCCCCATTGCAATGACTCAAGAACAATTTGAGAAACATCAGAAAAAGCCCAAGGCATTGGTCTAGCCTAGAAACCGACCACATCCCAATACAAGTGAGCACGAGCTGCACTGGAACAAGCACAGGCTGTGAGCTCCCCACCACCACCCACAAAACCCAAAGGATATACTTCTTGCATCCTGGGATGAGACACCAAAGGAAACCCCATGTCCTAGATGTCCATTCCCTGATGGGTCATAGCTGCTCTGGCAGCAAGACTGCAGGAAAAAAACGGTTAAAGAAAAAGTGTGTCTTCAGCCTTTTTAACAGACATCACAGTTGCCTCATTCATTTACTGTGTTATATGTAATAAGAGAAAACTAAAGTAACTAAAGTAAGTATTTAAAATGTTTATTACACTGACTAATCTAACAGAATAAGATGCAAATTACATTTAAGCAGCTGATTTCTTGTAATATGTAGTTAAAAGTTTAAGTTTAGCAGTTTTAGCAACCCTCTCAACACTATATACCTGACATCTAGGGTATAAAGTATAAAACTTTAATTATACTGAAATGTAAAAGTAGCTAGCAGATCCCAATGATTAACCCTCACAATGTACTTTCTGGTCAGTCACACTAGAGTAAAAATAGGACAACCTTCTTGCAACCCCAAAAAATCGGTGGTTGCACTGAATTCAGTGACCAACTGCAAGCGAGTAGACCAACAGGCTGCCCAGCAGTCGAGCGTGCAACTCCCTCAACCACTGAGCGACAACTTTCACTTGCAAGGCAACTGCACAGATCACCTGATGGTAAGCAGCCTGTCTCCAAACAATCCCAGTCTGACTCAGGCTGGCTGCAGTCACTTTCAGGCAGATTTGCAAAGGTTTGCAAATAACTGCTGTCTGATTTATAAAACACAGATTGCCAGTGTGTTGCAATCAGTCTAAGCTGATGAGCGCAACTCGTCTGCAACTCATGTCTTTGCAATAGGAGATTTGACTCAAATGGTTGCCAACTGGTTGTATCCTGATTGTTTTCCTATACACAATTAAGCTTACCAAGCTGCTTTGTCATTTTGCAGTTAAATCGCTGTCCAGAAGCAACTATTTGTGCAGGAATTTCTAAATTTCTGTTTCAAATCTGAGGGTCTGGCTAGACTCTGAACATAGTTAACGTGAATTTCTGTATACGTAGACAGCAACAGATTTGTGTTTTTTGACGATTTATCACAGCATGAAATTGCCATCTTGACCCCCATTAGACCCCGTCCTAATGCCATTTTAATCACTGTCTTGATGCACCAGAGTTGCTCTGAAGACGTCAAGTGAAAGTGAGCGGTTGCAGACCTGCTCCCTATCTGTGAAGGGACCATTTCAAAGGCAACAAGATCACAAGTTCATTGCACATGGTCACAATCATTTCTGACTGTAGCAGAAAGTCGCTGGCTGTTGCTAGGTGAATTTGGTCACAAAGAGGGTGCTGCACCAAAAACCATTACAAAGACTGTTTGCTTTCAAAGTAAAAGTTGTGCTTCCTGAAACGCGTTGATTGCAGTGAACAGTCTCCATTTTCGGTTTACATAATACTTTTCAGAGTTTCAGTGAAAGATCGTTTCTCTGTTTTATTTCTCAGTAAGTGGGTTGTTAGAGGACAGCATACTTCAGCATACAATGTTGAATTTTATTTAGTTATTCATTTATTTTCTACACAGTCTTTCCATAAAACAGCATAGCAGCAGTCCTTATTAAAATCAAAGGAGACTGTTGGCACATCACGCAGCATTTTACCAACGGATTCAAAACAGTGTTAATCTGTTCTCTGACATCTCACCTCAGCCACTCTGTGTGTGGAGCTGAAGCGTGCAGTGTCTCCAGCTAGGACACAGTGCTGGTGGGTACTGTTCAGGTCATCTGGTAAATACAGTTAAGAGAAAACTATCAAAACATAATCACATCACCAGGGAGAATTATCAAAAGAGCAGCAAAGAGTAAACAAGAGCTCAAACCAGAAAAGAACTGAATATTCATCTCATACTGATGGCGTGGTTTTTATTAGTTCAAATAAAGAATAGAAAGGACCATAAAAGGAGAACATTATGACAGAAAACAGATGAAACACACAGAGTGAAGAAACATGACAACTACATCATCTTATACTCTCAGACAGATTGCGCTTGGTCCAGCACCGAATCAAATAGAGTAAGCAGCATTGTACTATAATTTTAATTACCAAACAAAACCAGATCGAGCTCAATCTGTCAAGATGGAAGAGCCATACCAACAAACATTTGTCCAATATCACACAAGCTTTACAAAGAGGCCTTACTGCTGTTTCCTGTGTATCCCTCCATGTGTTTCTTTGTGTGTATAGATGTTTCTCAGCTCTGCCATTATTTGCCTCATAACAATAATTAATTTAGCCATGACAGAGCTGTCATTCACAGCACATGTGCATATTTACACCCGCCTTGAGCAAGAGTACACCGGCTAATGCCTGTGATTTGAAAGTCAAACAGCCAAATGCTTTGGGAGGAAGATATTATTGTTTGGTGGGAGAAAAAAAAAAAAAAGATGGTGACAAACAAAACAACTTGCCGGTGTTTTCTTCACCCTGATGAGATTGTGAAGGATTAGGTCTCTGGGCAGAATTACTCTGCGTCTTTAAAACTGTTTATATCCAATAACAAATTATCTCCATCAATCTGCTCTTTTCTTGGCGCGTCTGATGCGTCAGTGGGATCAGGAGGGAGTAGAGGCAAACTCGATAACTGTAATAAATATTTATCTTTCTTTCAACCCCTGTGCCTGCTGCCACTTGTCCTCCTTTTCCAGGAAGCAGGCTTTTAAATATATTGGGTCAACTCTTTTCTCCAGTCCCCCTGTGCATTGGGAGCTGGAAATCAGATTATTGAACAGGCCCGGTGTCAAGACTTGCATTGTTCTTTTTTAACCACCGAAATTCCATTTGGGTGGAAATGATGGTGATTCAATTTGCCTCCAGCAGCTCAGACATTAGCAGTTCAAAAGGGCCAGCCGCCGACAAATGGTGCTGAAAATACATTATGGTGTCTGTGGTTATACACCATTGTAGTTTCCTTTTAATACCACAAAACTACTTATCATACGGTGTATGTCACTAAGACACTGGTACAATATATCTTAACACTTGGTTTAGTGGTGGCCACTCTGCCACTGTGGACATGAGTGTGCTTGACATGGCAGGGGCCACATCCACTCTTTTATTTTGGCACGTGTTGGGCATATTTATAGTTAGCCATATGGAAAAGAAATATAAAAAACTTTGAGGAAATGACTACATATAGAGCGGGTGTGTTGCATGTCTTACAAGGCTTATTTGTCTCATGGTTGGTTCCTTTTTAATATTTTTCTCATGCAACATAATCATAAGAATTAAGCACAAATCAAGTAAATATTATATTGTGTAAGAAAGCTCAGAATAAATGAGTACATCATAACACACAACAATATACTGTATATAAAACAAACCTTTACTATTGAAGCCAGTAAGAAATTCCTGTAAGTTTTTATTTATTTATTTTCCATATGGCTATGTTTGTGCATTGTGCCAAGTATTTAATTCAGGTAGGCTGACAAAGCCCACAGACTGCTGAGGACTGTGTGAGCTGCTATCGTTGTGCAGCAGTTGGCCTCTCAAGGGCGTACTCACCAAGTGGAGCATAAATCCCCACTGATCCGCGACAGTCAAGTCCCATTAGAATGGTCTTCACAACAGCCCATCACTCTATTATCATAGCTGGCCTGAAACTGACTGTTCTATTGTAAATCTTATCCAGCTAAAAGAGGTCAGCTTCAAGCCCTGTCAGACTGAATATTAGGTACAGACGTCGCTCGGCGCAGATGAAAACACAGCATCTTCAAAGAGTCAGTGTCAGGAATTCATTAAAACCTTCCTATTGCTTAATTTTAGTGATGCATTTCAAAAGACTGAAGATGTTCTACAGTTACACAGATACAGGCAGACAGGTAATCTGATTCAACTTTAAACCGTACACTCAGACACATGTGGTACGTGTGTGGTTGCATGCAAATAAAGAAAACACCGTGCTTTTATCAAGGTAGTGGAAAACTTTATCTACCCTTCTACACTGACACTATTAAGAACTAGTTTATAAAACAGACGAGGCAGAGTAAAAAACTAGATTTTTATTTAATTTATATACAGGCAATCCACAACAGTTGTCATCTTGGGGAAAGATAAAGGTTTTCCAATATTACGGAGAGAAACACAGCCGTTCCCTCTCTCTCCCTTTGAGCAAGTACTTGGGACAAAGGAAAGGAAAAAAAAAAATACTTCCTTTATTAGGAAGAAAACGCCATCAGAACCAAACTTGGGGAGAGTTGGCATCTACCTTGACCAGTTGGGGAAAATATAGCATTGTGCAGCTGGAGGCCTAAATATGCTAAATGATCTCAACAAAATCATCAAATAAAGAAAAGTCTTTAAAAAAAGCTGAGGGCTGCTGTAAATTGTCTTTATGTTGTATGCAACGCCCTGTAAATCTAATTCTGATACATCTGCAGTGCAAGTAGGTTATTGTATTTCAGGTGGATCTATGGTCTGAAAGGATGGTGAGCTTTTAAACAGAAGAAAATCTCTCTAACCATTTGGTGAAATATTACAGAAAGATATAGAAAAGAGGGAATGACAATGTTCAGTTTCTATGCTAATTTGACATAAATGTTGAGCCGCTAGAAATGCAAGGCTCGGAGACTGAACGAAATGGTACGGGACACGGTGTAGTTTATATTATGGTTGCCTACACATGTCGTGAATAACAGACATATTAGTTCTCAATGAACATCGTCATTGTATAGTGTTGGAGTTAAGTACGTGCTGATGTATATCAGTTAAAATATTTATTTTGTCTCTTGTTAGTTTCTAGCTACATGAATTAATCTCTTAACATAGACAAAGTACAGTAATTCATCATGCTGACAAATTTAAGACTACCACAAGACTGTACTTTTTGTCTATCTTTATATACTTGTGAAAGCAAAGTGCCTTTATAAAATAATAAATCCCCCATTCTTTCAGGGGCACTAACTTCTTGTCCAGCTGAACACAAGCTCTGCTGTGAAGTGGATAAATGTCCTTGCACTCAGAAAATATGAGAAAGCTTGGAAGGACCCATGGGACCAAAAAGAGGAGGGTGGAGGTGTCTGCTGCAGCCAAAAGCATTAAGCTATGATTTACACCCCTGTGGCTTGCTGTCTGTTCTCCCCATAGAGACATAGTCAGGAATGGGTCACAGGACTTCAAAAAATAACATTTGGTTTTCTTAACCTCTCTAATGCACACAATTTCATGGAACCTTAAAGCTCTGTTTTCAAGCCAAGTAACCTCTCTACACATACATACTCATACTGACATGCCTCAGCTCTGTTTTTCCTGTAGAGAGAATTACAAGAAGAGGAAAGAGCATGAAAGTGAGAGTGAAGTGCATCCTGCTGGCATGGGTCATCGGGGACAAGGAACGCTAAAACATGGGGTAATGAAAGTGTTCCTCCCTCCAAAGTCAGACATGGTGGCGAATGCGGTTAAGCTGTGTGAGCAACATGTTTACATGCGCATGTGTGTATTTCTGAGTGTGTTTATAGACAAACTTTAGTACCTCTCATGTAATAGCAGTCTCCAGACTCCAGTGGCAACATCAGGCCAGGTGTGTGGATGTCCCAGGCTACCTTGAGCCCAATCCTCCAGCACGCCTTATCACCGCTGCCTCCCTCACTGCTCTCACCTGTCAGTCAGACAGAGCCCAGCTCACTGTAACATTTGCATTTTGCATTTATATTCACATTTGGGGCTGTGGGTTGACAGTTTAACCCAGTGTGACTGAGTGTAAAACTGCAATATGCTTAAACTTAAATCTCTTACATATTTATGGAAATACATGTTTATTGTTCTACTTTACTTTTTTTAAAACTTACTACTTTTATACACTTTTATCACATCTTTGCCTGTATAGCTGGGTAATGCAGTGAAAAACCACTATAGCAATGGCCATCTATCACCTATGATGTAGCCAGAAAATAAAATTAAATTAAATTAAATTAAATTAAAGAAAGGCTTAACACATTAAAAAAAAAGAAAGAGTGCAATGATTAAATCAATACCACCCAAACAATGGATGTAAGATGTGAGCCTTTGTCTACAGAAAGTAAGAATCACTTAGCAGCCGAGCAAAGATGATACGTGTTGCTGTGGTCATATTGGCTGTTAGCACAGGATCTTTATGCTACCATTATGCTGTGCAAGAGGAAATAGTTGGATAAAAGCCCCTGATGTTGTTTAGTGAGTGTGTGAGAGTGTGTTATTGGACAGTATGTATCCTATGATATTCTTGTTTCTGAACCCATTCACTGTAAGCGCCTCCCCTGTTCCTCTCTCTCCTTCCATTCTTACATGGCATACTAAGAAAACAAGATTTGGCTTGGCTGGCCAACACCCTTCAGCAAAATCAATACTAAAGTCTTTCTGGCCTCTCTGCCCCACAGCTGCCTTTTCCTTTGCTCAGCACGGATAAATAGTAACTTAATTTCCAGCCATTGTGCTCTGAGAGCCAGCTAATGACAGCTCTCCCCAAGGCCTCGGGAATGGTGGAAGATCATCCTCTGTGCCGGAAAACACTCAATCGTAGCAGATTCCTTTGGATCTGCGCAGTTGTAAAAAGACCAATTCTCCATTTCTCTGGTCCAAGCAAAAAAAAAAGAAAAGAAAAAAAAAAGAAAAGAAAACACAAGGTAAGGCAGTTGAAATGGGGAAAAGACATCTGAAATGAAGAAGGTGTCATGCAAAACGTTTAATCTTTGTACATCTAAGCTGTCTGATGTGCTGTGTTTCTGTCTTATCAGGAATAGGGTCCATTTTATTCCACTGGTTATGGGATTTCTCAGAGCCATCCACTTCACAATGTGTCTGTGGAGCTCTGATCAGGCTTTCTGACTAACGTGTGGAGCTGTGGGGTCACTCGAAACTAGAAAGACGCAGCTGCTAAGCATGGAAATATGCTGAGCCATAGTGTTTCAGGCTTGTATTCACAGGGTCACAATTGAAATCACCTCAAAAAAAAAAAAAAAAAATCATTAAAGCAGACCTTTGGAGCATGTGTTTCTGGTTAAACACCAATGAAGAAAGCCCAGCTGCAAAGAGTGGTGGAAGCAATTGGCAGTGCACCTGTGTGATAAAGTTTTAATACAGAGACACAGACTGTGTAGAGCTCCCACCTTCAACAGTACAGTACTGTTTCTTTGCTGAACTACAGCTGTACCTCCAACCACAACAGGAAAACACAATTTGCTCTCATTCCACTATTTGGAGGGTGCAAGTAATGATCTAGTGAGTGGCTGCACAACTGATATTTTACTTTAAAAAAAAAAAAAAGAAAGAAAGAAAGAAAAAAATCACTTTCGGTTTATTCGGTTTCTGAAATATGAGATGAAGAAAGAGGCACTTTGTCAGTCATGAATGTTGTTTTATCTATGCAAAAAATTAGCATTTTTTCTTATGCAAGAAAACTGATTTTGAAACTGAAAATCAGTAGTTTAAATATATAATATATGTAGTAATATTCTAATATTAGTAATATTTTGGATATAATGGTACTGCCTTCTGTATTTTTTTCCCCTCATACGCTCTAGAAAGCAAAGTTCTTCTCTTACTGAGATTTACGCAATCAGCAAATACTATCAGTTCCTGAAAGGGTGTGCATTCCATAATTAGGAGACATCGTATTCACCCATACAGTACAGTCTAGGAACACTTATCACTTATCAAAGCGAGGCTCATTATTCCATATCAGATAATTGCACATCGATCATTTCTTGAGGAAATGATTTAGATGAGATCCGGCACATGTGATAAGCCTTGTTTGTTTGACTGAGCCATTGAGCACGTGTTTAAGAGCTCAGATCCAAACGTCTGTGATCTCCCAACGCACTGTCGGTGATAAGGCTGTCAGCTGTGAACTGGCGATGACATTTGATAATGCCCTGACACTATCGCCTAGATGGATCTGATGGTTGCTTCACCAGAGGCCATGTCTACAGCTGCTACAGTGCTGCTGTAGGGCCGTAACACACAAGGTTAGCTGCATCTGATCCACCATAAAGCGACTGAGATAAAGTAATGAGATGGATATTGAAGTGAAAGAGAAAAAAGGATTCTTAATTTGAGAACTGAAAATGTGAAAGATTATCGTGATAATTTTGGATAAGAGTTTTAAAGTATTAAGTAAAACCTTAAGTGTTAAATCCACCTATCTCAACTACAGTTCAATCCACTGAGCACAGTTATGACAAATACCATTTTAGCGTTGACTCTTACCTTTGTCATCATGACAGCTATAGCTGTAAACAGCCACCGGTGAATGAGTGATCAGGTTCTCATCGTGGTGCCACCCTACTGCCATTTTCCCCATGCCATAGTACGGCTCCTCCTTGAGCTGGCTCATTGCTGCCGGGTCCATGTAGTTGAGTAAGGTGACATTGAACTTTACTGGACCGGTGCATACCTGCGGAGGACTGGGTTGGGAACAGCCCTGCCTACTCTCGTGTTCCTCTTTGTCCTGAATGTGGTAATCTGACAGGCTGTGCTTTAGTTCGGCCACAGGTTTCTCCTGGGCCCCTAGTCGCACAGGTTCAGTCTCTGTGCCACCACTGGCCTTCACTGCCCATTCGGGGCATTTTCCTTCACCTTGCTCTGAAGTTGCCACAAAACTGGCTTCCCCTGGCTTCACTTGGGAGGACTCTCCCTCCTCGCTGCTGTGTTTGAACTCAGTCTCCCACTCCCCTTCTTGTTTAGACCCAGAACAGCCTTCCTCACTGTGTTTTGACTCAATGTCCCACTCTTCGCTGTGCTTGGACTCCGTGTCCCCCTCCTCGCTCTGCCTGGACTCCGAGTCCCCTCCTTCACTATTCTTGGAGTCCTCACTGTGTTTAGACTCTGTGTCCCCCTCTTCACCTTGTTTGGCTTCTGACTCTCCCTTCACCAATTGCGTTAGCCTGTCTCCTTCTTTCAGTTGAGACACATCTGTGCAGAAGAAGGTGTTAAGTTCCCACAATGCCTTGCAGGCAGCTCTCAGGTCAGGGTCACAACAGTTTTGGCCCTTGACATCTGTGTCCTCACTGTGCCAGGGGATGGCAAAGAGCCGTGTGTCCAGATAGCGATATGTGTGGCCCGGTTCACCCAGCAGGGCACGTGAAACGGCAGTGAATACGTCTCGGTCACGAACACGAACCAGGTCCTTCAGGAGGCATCCCTTCCTTCTGAGAGTGAGGAGAGCTGCCTGCACCCGGCTATGGAGCTCAGCAGGCAATGAGCATGATTTCCTTAGCACAAGACCAGAGTAACTGGTGTCCCACTAGGAAACACAATTCATTGTTGTCATAACATGATGACCATGACATGCAAAAATATACGACATAAAAACTGCAATTTATCTTATTTTTCAAGCATATGTCCCTCAGGAAAAAAATGTGATAACACAAAGAGTGTTAGGCAAAAGGTTCTTGCAGGCCCTTTAAAGCTGAGGTCTAGATATCATTAGCATTATCTGTAAGTAGGCCTTACCAGTTGCTGAAAACCTCGATTTGAGGGTGCCAGAAAGGGGATCTTCTGGTCTCCCAACTCCTGCAGTAGCCTCCTCCTCTGTGAAACACAACACAAGAAAATAGAACAATAAGTAGCTGCAAGCATGGCCTGTTTTTTTTTTGTTTTTTTTCTGCCTTGTTTTGTTTTGGGTTTTTTTTTCCCCCATTTAATATCTAAGCGGCCTGAAACTTCAAATATACTCAGCATATAACTTTTCTGAGACAATTTGTAAGTGGTGTGAGGAGCAAAACTTACATCAATAAAATAAGTGTAAACTACTACTAAATAAACAAATCTAATGAATCTATCAGGGAGATATACAATATAAGCTAATAGGGAACCAAAAATATAATCATCATCACATTAAACTGAACCACAAGCTATGCAGCTCGTTTTAATTAACATGTTTTAACAAATGATGCTGGTATGACCAGTAACCGGTTATTTTCATTGACTTCTCACATTTTTATGATTTTGCGAATGCTGCCGGTGGGTTCCTCACAACCTTATAAATGATGTCCTGTGCCATACAGAGCTCCTGCAATAAAACGGTCAACTTGGTGGATGGATCAAAGTACCTTTTATTGAGCCACATTCCATTCTGACCTGTAACTCCAATGGCAACTGGTATAAAAAATATATATACCCAAATAAATTTCACAACAGTTTCCCCAACCTGCCTCCTCTTCTGTTCCCTTCACTTGTGTGAAGGTATGCGTACACAGAGGTGATGTACCTGCATGTGTGGACAGTACATCATCATTTGTTCCCCACAGGTACATGCATGTGCGCGCACACACACACACACAGTCTATGTATAGGGTATCTGTGACAGGAAGTTGAAATGTAACAGACATGCCACTTTCTTTTCACATCTATAAAAAGTTTTGCATGAATGACTTGTGCATAAACAGCCAAGCAGTTGTAATTGTTTAAGACCAGCCACCCAGTTGTGTATTTCTGAGACATTTACAGCATGAGTCTCACATTTCTTCTCCACTACTAATGCCAAAGACTTCATACGGAATATAGGTAGTGACCTAAAAACCATGTCCTGACTTTTAGAGTTAAATAAAACGTCCTATTCATAACAATAAACTACAGGTATAAAAAGATATACGTCCCTACTTGAAAAACGGTATGGATCATAAGGAGGTCAAGTGGTAAACAAATGTGTATTAAAGACAGCAGGGAGGAAACGGATCACAATAACAGAGGTGGAAGAAATGGGAGGGCATCTGATCTAACGCAGTTTGGTGAATTTACCTTCAGGGCTGAATCTTTACCTAAGGCTAAACAACACAACACCTGCTGAAAGTTTTCTTAAAGGATGCGCATGAGTGTACAGGCCTTCCAAGTTATTCTGGAACAAACAAAAACAGACTTGCAGACAGTTGGAATGTAAAAAACAAAACAACATGCACTATTCATGGCCAGACTGCATTCAAAGGCTGCTTGAAGAAATTGACAACCTGACACACATTCATTGGTGTCAAATTCTAACTTATGACAGAAACTGAAGATATCAAGGTGAGGCTCTGGGCTATTGTTGTGTGTACTGTAGATGCTGCCGTGTGTGTGTGTGTGTGTATTTATTTAAGTGCTGATGTGGGGCTCTACGCCTCAATGTTTTGGCACCCATTTTTTTTTTATATTCGCGCATGTGAGAAATATCATTACAGTTTGCTTCATTCATAGTGCACAATCCACTACTGTGCACACAAGTGCAAAAGTGGCTCTCATACACACACACACACACGCGCGCGCGCACGCACACATGGTGCATGCCCTATCTGAAAAACATGTAGCTGTGGTGGTGAGCACGATGCCTCAAACCCAATCGCACACAACCAGGTCTGTCACACACGCGTCAAATACGTCAAGCTACTCAGAAATTCCACAGAAAAAACTAAAGACAAGAAGTTACCAGAGCCCTCTGAAGCAGATGGACTCTCGCAGTATCAGAGAACCACTGTGTCCGTCTTCACTTTTCTGTGTCTGCACCTGATTCTAGAAGGAAAATCATGAGAGGGGGGGAAAAAAAAAAAAAAAAAAAAAAAAAAAGGTCTGCGTTTCCACTCAGACCCAAGAAACGAGATTACCAATTCCATAATAACACAGATGCTTCACGGTAGTCGTGCCAACCGTCTGTGCTGAGTGATATATCTGATTTTTTTTAATCTCTCTCTTCCTTGATGGGATTATTCCCTCAGCCGGACTGTTTATCACAGAAAAACATATTAGGTAGAATAGAACTCAATTGGTTTGCTTTGATCTTGGCCTATAAGAGATATCAAACTGTGTACCATATATTTATTAATTTCATTTATTTCCCATCTGTGACACTTCAACGGACACTTTCTTCAAAGCGATCTTCACAGAGTAGATTAATGTCCAGTGCTTAGCATCAATAGCTCAAAATAGTGAGATAACTCCACTGCTGCAGGGATAAAACCACCTCCAGCCTGACTCTTCTCTGCCCCTGAAGGGCCACTAGAAAGGACCGTATCTGGTACAACTGCTGACAGAGGTACACATGAGTTGCAGCGAGCTTGTCTAGATTTGGCTGATGCATCGTAAACTGCAGATATGTAACAGCACCAGTGTTTAGTAAAATGTTTCAGTAAGCGTCACTCTATATGAGAGATGTTCACTTTTTTTGGATTCAGCATTCTTCTTGGCGCCATCCATCCATCAGTTTTCTTATTCACTTATCCTATTCAAGGTCACGGTGGACTGGAGTCTATCCCAGCACTCAAAGAATGTGAGGCAGGGCACACCCTGATCAGGCTGGTATCACAGGGCTAACACAGAGTGACAGACAACTATTCACACTCCCATCAGATCTAGAGCCAATTTAGAATCACAGTTAACCTAGCATGCACGTGCTACAAATAATCCACACGGGCACAGGGAGGACATGCAAACTCCACACAGAAAGGTCTGAACCCAAAACCTTTTTTTCCTGTGGGGCAAAAGTTGTAACCACTGCGTCACCTCTCCTTGAGCAGCCAACGGTGATCATCATGGCTCTTCTATATTTTAGGTTAGGTTAGGTTTGTATATGTCAGTATAAGGCAAATGGTCTACAGCATAGTCTTCAAGACCTCCAACCAAAGGAGGGCAGTACTGCTATCTATAGACGCATTTCAGCTTCAAGACAGAAAACCCTATATCTCAAGCAATCCCTCTCCAGCCGCAAGGATGATGTGATGAGAGATAGCTCTGTAAAAGAGCACTGTGTTTAAACAGTGAGCTTTCAGTACTTGTCAGACATCTATTTCAGAACTGTTCCCTTTATGCAGAAGTGATGGTGAATCAACAACTTTGACAAGTCGGCTGTAAAACGACTCAAACAGACAGGCTACCCGTGTACATCAAAGGCGTTTCCGCCCCGGTCCATTTGGCACCGGATCGGAGAATGTAGGGAGCTTGTGTGAAGCGACACAAGGCAGAGAGAAGGGCAGCGTGTGCCCACTCCACCAGAACATTTGCGTTTGCATGTGTGATGCATAGAAAGTCTGTAGAAGTCTCGGATAAAGCCTTAAACAGACAAAAACGAAGGGCAAACGCACAGATAGCAATTATAGAAATACTACAATAAAAAAGGACCCTTTGGTTAACTGCAGCACAGTCGGTCCTAAAAAGGCCTGTGCAGGTCAAGGGCTACCCCAGCTTTATAAATGCGATACTGACTAAATCTAACACACCACCTAGGTGCCATCACAGACAAATGAGTCACTGACAAATAAGAATTTTCGAGGTGATGCGCGCGTGCACACACACACACACACACACACACACACACACACACACACACACACACACACACACACAAAGGGCTTCTACTTTTGCTGCAGTGCTTCTGGCTGTAGTTTATTATTACAGTTTTAGCATGTGTACAGGCCAAAGGTCGTCAACATTAATAGCAAAGTATTTATTTTCAAAGATTATATCTCCTTATTTCTCTCTCTGTGTGGACTTTGCATGCTCTCCCCGTGTCTGCGTGGGTTTTCTCCGGGTACTCCGGTTTTCTCCTACAGTCCAAAGACATGCACTTACTGGGGTTAGGTTAACTGGAAACTCTAAATTGCCAGTAGGTGTGAATGAGAGCATGAATGTGAGTGTGGCTGTCGTCTGCCTCTCTGTGTTGGCCCTGCAACAGGCTGGTGACCTGTACAGGGTGTACTCTGCCTCTCACCCTGTGTCAGCTGGGATAGGCTCCAGCCCCCCCCGCGACCCTGAACAGGATAAGCGAAAGTGAATAGATGGGATATATCTCCTAATTTCACGCACACCATTAACACAATAAATAAAAAAACACTGAGCATGAAAAAAAAAACTTCCTCCATTCTGACATTTTGTTTACAGTCACTTGTGGTATTCATTTATTTTAGGAACACCAGCTCCAAGCTTGGTGACTTCATGTGATTGCTAACTGGGCAGACTGGTAAATGGGTAACTGGAATGTGTGGGAGCTGACCTCAGAGCGAGGGCATTGGTAATGTGTAACCCCATGCCTCCGAACTCCTGCTGAGGACTGGCCTATGAATATGAATTGGACTGTGAGAGCTAAAGGTCAGTAAGGAGGATGCTGCCAGAAATATCTAAAATAAACTGACTTTCAGCTACTTTCTTGTTAATATGTAAATTTTTCTGGGTAATGCGCATTATCCTGAGATGCCTTTACAGATTCGGTTTGACGTGTGGGTCCAGCATTATTTGCAAATCATGTTTTATGCAAGACTGTTCCTTCAAAGTAACTTATTAAGAACATAATCAGTGATACACAACAAAGGATCGAGACATACTGAAGTAATCAGACTGCTTTTTGCTTTTGTTTTTTTTTTCGGTTTTGTTTACCCATTTCTGGTTGGAAACAAATTAACGAGAAGAAAAATAACGTGCCCACAAATAACTGAGAACAAATGCTATGTCATTAACTATTGCAAATCAGTGAACATTCTGTACATATTGACAGACATGTTTAGCACGTGTTCAGCGGGGGTGCACAGGTGGAGTAAGTGATGACAAATGGCAGACAGATCAGCTCTGGCCCATTAATTGCTGTTGGAGGCTGAAGGCTGCGTTGATCATTTCACCTCGCGACAGGTCAGCGGGGAACGTGATCATTAATATTAGAACATTTCCATCCATCTACCTGAACAAGAGGCCAGTCATTTAAAAGGCTGGCGCTGGGCAGACCTTTCACGCCCTGTTTATAACACTGATCTAAGCACATTACCAGCGCTGTGGGGGACCACTGCCAGTCATTAATTAGATCTACACACACACACACACACACACACACACAGAATGTGACCACCTCCCAGTCACATTTGAAAAATGCCACATGTGTGAGATAAGGCACAACAACACACACTCAGTATAACAATTTAACATCAGAAGTCCTGCTCTAGTCTAACCGTGTAAGCCATGCGCATACTTTTTCACACGCATACTTACCTAAAGCTACTCTTCCACAGATCCCTGGGTACATGTAATTCTGTCAGGTGGAGAGTATGTGTATACGTGTGTCAGAGATCAATCATTCAAAAGTATTTACAAATGCACAAAGCTAGACTCAGAAAGGTTGGCACATAGCCACTCTGTTTAAGTGCTTTTCAATGTGTCTGTGGTGTCAACATCTATTTCACACTTATCTACACCTCAAAGGGGAAAAAAGATGTTTCTGTGACCTTTAGCAAGTGTCAGATCTGGAGAGGAGAGGAAAGGAAGAGAAAGAGAGGATGGGGATTTAAGAGATCTGTCGATGCATGCCTTACATAACCTTTTTTTATTTATCCGGCAAAGACTGACTGAGCATGCTCTTTATCAGAAACATACTAGCTGCTTCACACTCACATGCCCACAGATTTTTTTTTTTTTTTTTACACAGAGGAGCTGCTCAGTACATCTAAAGTTTTCTGGTAGACAATAAAACAGTTTCTCTGTTCTCCCGCTGGGGTAACTGAGGGTAAAAAAATTTTTTTTTAAATCTTCTTCAAGGGCATCTTCAGTTTTAAACACTCTCGAGGATTCCAACTACCAGCCTTGCAGTCACAAGAGACCATGTCCCATGTCTATAAACTCTTGGCTAGCTCCACTGATACGCAAGGGCCATTTGCCTTTTTTGCCTTAATTGTTAGTTTGTGGCTGGGCCTTAATGTTTCCATTAAGATATGTCGATTGAGAAAGCTTTTTAGTTTTCACCTTCAAATTACAACATGCTTTCATGAGGTCAGCTGTTTTCCACGCGGAATGGCCGGTTTTAATGCAGACACAGTCCCTTGGTATTCAGGCTGGGTCCAGCTCAGTCAAGGGAAAGTCAGGGGAAAGAGTGAGAAAATGAGGAAGGGAGAGGAAGGGAGGGAGGAAAGAGAAGACAGGCAGGAGAGCATTGATTGAAAGACTGTGATTAGCAGTTTTCAGCGGGGCACCAGGGCCACTGAGTTGTTCTAACAGGGTTGTCGCATCTAGAGGTGCAGTCAAGGAGAAGTCACTGCTTTAGAAAGCTCCCTCAATTTTCCCATTTCCCTCCCTCCCTCCCTCCTTCTTACACTCTCACCATCCAGCCACACTTTTCCTTCCCCTCAAAAAAGTCAATATGGCCGTGCAAAGTGCAGCATGCCCCACAGGGAGGGCCGGCTAGCTGTAGGGGCTGGTAGGGGCTTACAATGAGGACAAGAGGCGTCCTCCAAGCCTGTCCCATAGGCAGTGTCAAGGACAGACTTGGAGACCAAAGGACCGAGGCCACCAGATTGCCCTTCCCCTTTGCAGCTCGCCTTGTTTCTTTTTCTGTTTCTCTGCAGCTCAAGCTTGGCTGGCTCAGCAAGGCAGAAGAAATCAATAATCAGGTGGAGCGTTTAAAATCCCCAGCTCCAGAGGCTGGCGCTACGCTCCTCAGAGCCCAGCAGACCGACACATCGCTCAGGGCGGAGCAGCTGGTTGGATAGATGAGTGGGTGGACGGTGGACGCACCTGGTCATTGAAAGGTTTGTGATTTGTGACAGTAAACAATTCAATAGCACTTAGCAATACACAGTGTCTGAGGGGTGTAAAGCCAGACTCTTCACACACACACTGCCATCAACAACATGTCACAGATCAGTTGGATTCAGGCAGGTCATGCAGCTGTATAGACAAACACACCTGAGGAAAGACCTGTATTAATGCAGATAAATGACATGAGTTGTAGAACGAAGGTAACGAAACTGACATGTACTATCATTGTCAAAAGCAGCGCTCCTCATTTCCATACAGTAGACTTGACGAAGAAGCCTGTGCATGATGTGGATGAAGCGTGCAAGGAGGATTTCAGTCCTGCCGCGTGTCTCCGAGTGTGAGTGACTGATCACAGTAGAAGTGGCTTGTGTCTCTAATCCAGTACCACTGTTAGACAGTGCAAAGACCCGGCTCTGTGTACCGCCGCACGGCCTGATCAAACCCATCCTGTGACAAGCAACCTCTTCAAATGACGATGATTTCCCAGCTCTGTGTCCTTTCGGCTCCATATTAGATCATCTCCTGACACCACGGAGCCTGGTACTTCATCTGGGATAAAGATGATGTGCAATACGACCCAAGGGGCCGGGAGTAAAGGGTAAACGAGGGGCTAAGACTGGGATACTGCGCCTGATCGGTTGACAGCTGTGACAATTATGATGTGGTATATTATAACCTTATGCTAAACATGAGATTTAATACAGTATGTTTTTTGACAAAAACAACTCAAGATTATTTTACTATCAACTCAACTAAATGCCACGTTCTCTCACACACACACACACACACACACACACACACACACACACACACACACACACGCACACACACACACACACAAAAAAAACACAAAATAAGCCATTTTGGAAAAAAATGTGCGATCATACAACACATCAATAACTGAAAAACATCTATAAACTATCATATACATATATATATATATATATATATCCCAGAACTAGGATAACCTTTACAATTATCTGTTGACCTATATGTTAAAACTGATTTTTTTTACTCTGGCATTATTAACAAGCTAGGTGCATGACCCAAGTTTAAATCCTGGCAACCATCTAAGCCACTAGAAAAACATATGCCTCTAAACAGATGTGGACAGAACATCTAGGACAGGTCTAATTCTATCCCATGTACTTTTTGACCCAGATAAACTGGCATTATCAGATTAATATTGAATTAAGGGCTGAATATCATTTGCGGCTGTTTACACGACAGTCTGTCGGTCTTCCTGGAATCCTGGGACAGATAAGTTTGCTATAATGGCATTAGCCAAATCCTGAAATGTAGCAGACGGCACTTGTCTTGCTTGAGAAGCCACCTCATTTCTTTATTTATTTTTCTTTCACTCATTCTGAACAAAGGAAAATATTCTACCAGGAATTGAATAGCTTAATCCTCTTTTCACTCTTCCCAGTAGCCTGAATGGTGACAGATTAACATCCTGGAGGTTTACAAACCCAGCCATTTGAAAATGTAATTGCTGATGCCACACTGCATGAATGTGTTTAAGTTAAGGGTTAATATTAAAGCTTAGAAGACACACACACACACACACACAAGTCAAGAGGGATGTTGGCACGCCGGGCCAGACCCAAGTCACCGAAGCCCTTTCACGTGTATATCAAGTAATCACAAGCTGTTTCAAACCCTTACTAGGTGCCATAGTTACTGTTCACTTCTGCTAATTATTACAGGCAATCAGAGGGGTTAACGGGGCGGAGCCTGAACAGACTACGTTCCGGGGCATTTAACAGCTGGCTGGAACGGAGGTGAATGCATTACACACTGCCCTCATCCAATAAAAATAAAACACCCTGACATCTGAGGTGTACTTAGCCCAGAGGGGAGGGAGGAAGTGAGAGAGGAATGAAAAAAGGAAGGAAGAAGAGGGTGGTGGAGGGAAGGGGAGAGCGCATCTGATAATACGATGTCCAGCTGCCACCTAGTGACAACTTACCAGGTTCTGTGATCTTTCAGGATCCGGATCATCAAGAGTTTGGGGGGGGGGGGATGAACTGATTAAGCATCACAGGCCAAAGGGCTTCAACATCAATAGCAAAGAATCTGTTCTTTTGATAAGATCCCAGTGAGGAACAATACTTTCCAAAGAAAAACCCAAATTATTAAAGTTTCACATAAAAAAAAAAAAAAAAACATAATAAAATGATTAAATGCAAAAAGTGCATTTTAATCACTTAATTTAATATTTAAAAACCCAATCAGGCAAACACTCGACCAGCCTTCCACAGGTGACCTCACTGTCCATATATTTGGGGGAACAGGTCTTAACATTACACTGGTAGGCCGGTGGCTCTGGGCTCCAAGGTTCCCTCCCCTCATTAGCTCAGGTATAAATCACACTCTGCTGGTGCCAAGAGGTGAGAGGGATGAGAGTGGAGGTGAGCTTGAAATAATGCTTATGTCATGGCAGGTCAGCCCTCCATTATGGCCGTTTCAAAAACTATTAATCTTGCTTGTAGTCAGTGGCCTAGAAATAATTACTTCATCTAACCCATGTAATACAGCATGACCAGCAGTCGAGCCTGGTCAATTTGAGGCTGGGGAGGCAGGATAGAGTTGTGGGGGGTGGGATAAAGAGAGACAGAGAGAAAGAGAGAGAGGAGGGGGCAGAGCCACAAATTATCAGGCTCCTGTCTCCTGCTGCTGGGTGACTGATGTCCTGCTCACTTCAGCTGTGGCCTTTTGCACTCTCAACACTGATTTAGATAGATAAACACACATTCACTCAGATCATCAGTACAGGCACACATACAGTATGTATGCACACTGTTGCATGAATAAGTAAGAAAATCACATTACTTTAAACAAGGCACCCGGAAACCTTTCAAAATGAGATCTAAGAAGGAACACGAGAGATAAAACAGAATTAGATTTGTTTCAATTACCAGGTAGCACAGACCTTTATAAAGTCAGAACTATTACTGGCTACCAGCAAACACTGCATGATACTGCGTGATCACCAAGTTTACCATAAATTTCTTGTGTCGCGTGACTGAATTTTGCATTTAAATTTAGAGAAATATATCTGAAAATGGTTAATGTTAAAATAATCCTGCCAAAGTGTGCAAGTAATTTTTTTTTTTATTACATGTCAGAAGGATTTCACACCTCTGCATGATTTAGAATTTTATAACTTTGCACATTTCACCTCCACATCTCCACTTTCCACAGCTCCACAGCTGCAAGTACAATCACCTGTCCTCCCAGGCGGAGGACAAATCCACCTCTCCAAAATCAGGGCAGATATAGACACAATAAAGATGGCTATTTAAGTAAACTAGACTGCGAGTCAACAGAGGAGCTAGTGCAAACTCAGCCTCCTAAACATCACAGGAAGTATGCAAGGAGTGACATAAATAAATGTAGCCCTCCAGTGGCTGTCACAGCTGGCATTGCAGGTGCAAATTTAATTAGTCAAGGTGAAGTCTCCGTTGTTGTCTGAGAAAGAGGGGGGGGTCCTCGCCATGCACGACTGTAAACATGCGCTATATCCTAATCAGGTGTCACCGCAGCGTTTGATCAGCCCGTGAAAACTTGTCATGAATCCCCAGCAGTGAGTGGGCCGACGTGGAGAACAAAGGAAAAGAGCTGTCATAAAAGAACAGGGTAGTGCCGGTGATGGCACTGGCAGTGGATGAAGAGAGTTTGCCCATTAGCAGTCTCTGTCACCTCTCTCTTTCCCGCTCCCCTTAACGTATCCCCTAGTTTTCTTTCTTTCTCCATGCAGCAACCTACAGTATACCTTCACTACATCCCGCTGTAGCGCTCTGGCTGAAAGTCTCGACCACAGCTGTCGTACTCATGCTTCAGAAATGCCATTAAATCTTCCAAAAGATAACCCCAAAGTATTACACTACTTTTGTTTACCTCCCAAAGAACTACACATGTCCGGAGATACAGGTTGTGCTCATTTTGTTTTTATCAAGCACCATTCGAAGTAGTTGGGTCCTCCTAAAAAAAAAAAAAGCCTGGAAACTAGAGGCAGCGCCTTCAGGTTGCACTGAGGCAGCGCAGGAACACATGTGCCATTGGATACTGTTTACCTTTCAGTTTGGATGATATTGAATACATT